>NC_142935.1:87246812-87259312 GCF_046866305.1 Octopus bimaculoides
CCTGAGGTGGCTGTTAAGGCCAAGGGCAGTATAGAAGAGCTGGGGGGTATTTATTGCAGCAGAGGGTTAGCAGGAGATGAGGAAGTGTAAGTCACTCTTTGTGTCTTTGACATTTGTTATTTTTCATCCAGTCTGTTCCCTTGACGATGACATGTCACCACTTTGGGTAGCCTTTGGTGATTGTCTCCCAGGTATTTGGGTCAATGGTGCAGTGGAAGAGTGGCTTTAAGTTAGTCTTGGAAATGGAATTTGGGGGTTCTGCATTGTCTAGTGTCTGAGACCAACTCTGTAAAGAGGAGGTGACAAGAGAGGCATGTTTGAGGCATACATATTATGTGTCCCAGCCAGCGGAGGCACTTTCTTGCCATGGAAGTTTCAATGCTGGGCAGTCCGGCCAGAACAGAACCTCTTCATTGGTAATATAATCCTTCCATTGAATCCTCATGATTGTATGAAGTTTGTGCTGTTGGAAACGTTCAATTTTCTTCTAGTCACATCAATACAACACACACATCTCACAGCTGTAGAGGAATGTAGAAAGGATGAAAACTCAGAATACCATGATTTTTATTTGGATGGTGAGATTGTGGTTTAGGAAGAACCGTTTTGAGAGTTTTCAAAAGCAGTATGTGCTGCTCTGATCCTATTCTTGATGTCTTTCTGAATAGTGCAATTGTTGGACAGGTAGCTTCCAAGGTATGGGAAAACTTCCATGGTTTCTAGGACAGTGTCACATAGCCTTATTTCACTAGCCAGGGGCTCCCTGTGTAAAGATTTTCATCTTTATTAAGTTTGTGGTCAGACCAAAGCAGGTATACAAATTTTTGAAGAGGTTCAGAGCTGCCTTGAGATCAGAAACTGATATTGTCATCAGTGTACTGCAGCACAGTGTACTGTGTATATATATATATAAGTATATATACACATATATGTATATATATTAAAAATGAGGAAGGCCATGAGGAAGGCCAGTTTATGGGATTACCTTAGGTTTCCTGTCCATAAAGGGATTAAATTTATGGCATATCTTCAGATCCCAAAGCCTGTTGGCCCATGACCTCTTAAAGATATGGAGCGGGCAAATGCTCCACTACTAAAGGTAACAATTGGGGATTTATCACCTTTTGCTATTGGCTATCGATTTCCAGCTGTGCGACCATCTTGTGGGCTTCAGAAAGCTAGCAGGAACCTCCTAAAATGTTCCTGCTAGCTTTTTGGAGTCCACAGGAGCCCACAAGATGGCAGCACAGCCGGAAGTTGATAGCCAATAGCAAAGGGTAATAATCTTCAATTGTTACCTTTGAGTAATGGGCATTTCCCCCCTCCATATTTTTAAGAGGTCTTGGCCCAACAGGATTTGAGACCTGATGATACTCCATAACATTAAACCCTTTATGGACAGGAAATCTAAGGTAATCCCATAAACCAGCCATCCCCATTTTTAATATATACTGCTCTACATCTTAGCATGTGTGTGCTTCTTTTGAATTTATGTTTTTTACAGATGATATATATACAAACACACACACACAACACACGCACATGCACACACACACACACACACACACACACACACACACACACACACACACACACACACACACACGCACACACATATATATATATATATATATATATATATACAGGGGTTGGACAAAATAATGGAAACAACGTGAAATTTCAAACAAATTTATTTTAACATGGGGTAGAACTGCCTTTGACAGTAATTACAGCTTGAATTCTATGTTGTATGGACTTGTACAAAGTTTGAATTATTTCCAAAGGAATTTTTGCCTATTCTTCAGCTAAGACAGTCTCCAGTTCTTGTAGTGAAGATGGTGGAGGATATCGCTTCCTTACTTGATTTTCTAAAATGCACCATAAATATTCAATAATATTGAGATCTGGGTACTGTGGTGGCCAGATAAGATGTTCAATTTTACTGGAATGTTCCTTGTGCCATTCAGTAACAACTTTAGCTGCGTGAATTGGTGCATTATCATCCTGAAAGATTGCGTTTCCCTCTGGAAACAGTTCCGCAACCATAGGATGAATTTGATCAGATAAAATGCTTAAATAGTTTTGACTATTAATTCTGCCATGAAGGGAAACTATTGTGCCTGCAGATTTCCAAAATATAACCCCCCACCACCACCACCAGATCATCACAGATCCTCCTCCATGTTTAACAGTTAGAAGAAGGCAGTCTGGGTCAAATGCTTCTTTTGGCTGTCTCCACATGTATACTTGGCCGGTGGTTGGAAATAAGGTAAAGGATGACTTGTCCAAGAAAATAACATTCTTTCACAGCTCTAGGGACCAATTCTGTAGGCTTTTACTCTACTCTAAACAATTTGCAGCATTTGTTTTTGAAAGTAGTAGTTTTCTGATTGCAGCCCTCCCGTGAAATCCGGCTTTGTGCAGCTCCCAGCGAACAGTTTTTGTGGAAACTGGGTTCGCAAAGTGGTTATTAAGCTCTGTAGTAATTCTGGGAGCTGTACTTTTGTGATCCTTTCTAACAATTCGTGTAATAGTCCGATGGTCCCTATCTGAAAGTTTTGGTTTTCCTCCAGTTTTTTTCCCTCTTTTTCAAAGGCTGTCATTACTTTTGAGACAGTACACTTTGATATATCAAACATTTCGGCTGTTTTCATTATGCTAGCACCTGCCATATGAGCTCCAACAATTTCACCTCTTTGAAAGTCCGATAGATCTGTCATTTTAATTATCTTTTTCTTATGATATCTGAAAAGAAATAGCAACTTTAACAAAACATATTAAGCAACACTAATAATAAATCAAAAGACAAAAATAAACAAGCTTTTGACTGTTTTATAGATATTTCAAAATTCTGATGCTATGATGCTATGTGTTTCCATTATTTTGTCCAACCCCTGTATATATATATGAGTAAATGTAATGACAAGCAAGCTAGGCAAATTGATTTACACAGAATATTAAATACATTTAATAGAAAAAATGTACATGTGTATGGATATGAAATAGTCTGACTAACAGAATGTACATGATATCAGGAGTTAAATGGGTAGAGTTTTACGAGTCCAATAACTGTTTCAAAGTGTACTCTATATAGAGAACACCTGTGTCTAACCTATAAACTATATATATGTGTATACATATATATACACACACACACACACATGTGCGTGCATGCGCGCACACACACACATGCATGCATACATATATATACATATATATACATATATATACATTTAGATATGTACATATAATGCGTGTGTGTGTGTGTAACATTAGTCTTCATTAGAACGTTTGAAACAAGTTTTCTGTTTTATTGAGTATGTGTGGATTTTTTTCCTTCAGTATTTAACATTTCAAATAATTTAAACTTATTCTTCATAAATTATAACCAATATACATTAATCCATTCTTTTTTTCCCAGCGTATGAAGGATGAATTTCTAAAGTATGGAGACTTGAACGTGTTCATAGTTGATTGGGGCAGTGGCTCAAAGCCACCATATGTTCAGGCGACTGGAAATACTCGGTTGGTCGGGGCAGAAATTGCTTATCTTATTCAATATTTAGAGGTTTGTCATATGATTTTTGTCCTTTTTTTGTCATTTATGAGACTTGTCTGTTTATTTGTTGCTATTTTTGATAGGTTTTTACTTGTTGTTTTGTCTTTCTGTGTTTTTTTATTTCTCTATCTATTTTATTATAAATATATATCTATTTATGTTGAAGAGGGAGATTTAGGAAGACATGAGATGAAGTACTGATGGTTGATCACAAAACATTGAACCTTACAAAGTAGTTGACAGAGGACTAAGAAATGCAGTACATAGCTGTACTTGAGAAGACCTGCCCACCAAAAACAGAACTGATCTTAAGACTAAGGTGCCATGTAAAAAGTATTGGTGTGGGTGCTGCTGCCATGTAAGAAGCACTGGTGACGGAGTCAAGTAAAAAGTATCCAGTACACTTTGTGGAGTGGTTTGCGTTAGAAAGGGCATCCAGATGTAGAAACCAAGCCAAAACAGACCATGAAACCTGGTGTAGCCCCTGGCCTTGCCATTTTCTGTTAAGCTGTCCAACACACACACACATGTATATATGTATGTATGTATGTATGTATGTATGTATGTATGTGTGTATATATATATATATATATATATATATATATATATATATATATATATATATATATATATATATATATATACTGTATATATGTATATATATACATATATGTATATATATTAAAAATGGGGAAGGTCAGTTTATGGGATTGCCTTAGGTTTCCTGTCCATAAAGGGATTAACTTTATGGTATATCGTCAGATCTTAAAACCTGTTGGCCCAAGACCTCTTAAAGATATGGACTGTGGAAATGCTCCACTACTCAAAGGTAACAATTGGGGATTTATCACCCTTTGCTATTGGCTATCGACTTCCAGCTGTACGACCATCATGTGGGCTCTAGAACGCTAGCAGGAACCTCCTAAAATGTTCCTGCTAGCGTTTTGGAGCCCACAGGAGCCCACAAGATGGCAGCACAGCTGGAAGTTGATAGCCAATAGCAAAGAGTGATAATCCTCAATTGTTACCTTTGAGTAGTGGGCATTTCCCCATCCATATTTTTAAGAGGTCTTGGCCCAACAGGATTTGGGACCTGGTGTAGCCCCTAGCCTTGCCATTTTCTGTGAAGCTGTCCAACTCATGCCAGCATGGAAAACAGATGTTAAATGATGATGATGATGACGATGATGATGATGATTTGTTCCTCAACCTCTATCTACTTAAACATGATATATACACACACACACACACACACACACACACACACACACATGTGTGAAGCCACATAGCTTAGTGCTGCACTCACAATCATTAGATTGAGGGTTCATTTCCCACACTTAGCAGTATGTTGTGTTCTTGAGCAAAACACTTCATTTCATGTTGCTCCAGTTCACTAGGAGGAATATTGAGCTGCTCACCTTACCAGTGGGGTGGCATCATTCAAAAGCAAAAATTGATGCAAAGCACATTGTGACCAGTAATGTATAACAATATCCAATAGGCTGGTCGATCATGTGATCACATGATATACATATACATACATATAAACATATATATACAAGGGTTGGACAAAATAATGGAAACACCTTAAAATTTCAAACAAATTTATTTTAATATAGGGTAGAACCGCCTTTGGCAGTAATTACAGCTTGAATTCTACATCGTATGGACTCGTACAAAGTGTGAATTGTTTCCAAAGGAATTTTTGTCCATTCTTCAGCTAAAACAGTCTCCAGTTCTTGTAGCGATGATGGTGGAGGATATCAACACCTTACTTGTTTTTCTAAAATGCACCATAAATATTCAATAATATTGAGATCTGGGGACTGTGGTGGCCAGATAAGATGTTCAACTTCACTAGAATGTTCCTCGTGCCATTCAGTAACAACTTTAGCTGTGTGAATTGGTGCATTATCATCCTGAAAGATTGTATATCCCTCTGGAAACAGTTCTGCAACCATAGGATGAATTTGATCAGATAAAATGCTTACATAGTTTTGACTATTAATTCTGCCATGAAGGGAAACTATTGTGCCTGCAGATTTCCAAGATATAACCCCCCACCACCACCACCACCAGATCATCACAGATCCTCCTCCATGTTTAACAGTTAGAAGAAGGCAGTCTGGGTCAAATGCTTCTTTTGGCTGTCTCCACATGTATACTTGGCCGGTGGTTGGAAATAAGGTAAAGGATGACTCGTCTGAGAAAATAACATTCTTTCACAGCTCTTGGGACCAATTCTGTAGGTTTTTACTCTACTCTAAACAATTTGCAACGTTTTTTTTTTAAAGTAGTAGTTTTCTGATTGCAGCCCTCCCCTGAAATCTGGCTTTGTGCAGCTCCCGGGGAAGAGTTTTTATGGAAACTGTGTTCTTGAGGTGGTCATTAAGCTCTGCAGTAATTCTGGGAACTGTACTTTTGTGATCCAGCTGTACGACAATTTGCGTGATCCAGCTCTACAACAATTTGCGTAAGAGTCCGATAATCCCTATCTGAAAGTTTTGTTTTTGTTCCGGAGTTTTGTTTTGATGAGGAGGTTTTTCCATCTTTCTCAAAGGCTGTTATTACTTTTGAGACAGTACTTCTTGATCTGCCAAATATTTTGGCTGTTTTCATTATGCTAGCACCTGCCATATGAGCACCAACAATTTGATCTCTTTGAAAGTCCAATAGATCCGTCATTTAAAAAAATTTTAATTACTTTTTTCTGATGATATCTGAAAAGAAATAGCAATTTTAGCAAAACATATTATGCAACACTAATAATAAATCAAAAAACAAAAATAACCAAGCTTTTGACGGTTTTATAGATATTTCAAAATTCTGATACTATGATGCTAGGTGATTCCACTATTTTGTCAAAATCTTGTATACACACACACACACACATATATAAATGTATATGTATATTAGCATCAAGTAAAGGTAATAAACCTCATTAAGGTATCATAAATCCAATAAAAAATACTGGTTAGTTACGAATCTATAGAATGATCAACTATAAGGTAACCATATAAACTATGGTTCGTATATATATATATATATATATATATATATATATATAGAGAGAGAGAGAGAGAGAGAGAGAGAGAGAGAGAGAGAGAGAGAGAGAGAGAGAGAGAGAGAGAAAGAGAGAGAGAGAGAGAGAGAGAGAGAGAGAAAGAGAGAGAGAGAGAGAGATACACACATACATACACACACACAAGGTCTGATCAATAAGTATCTTGACTGTTGCCATAGTAGTGAAGCAAAAGCACACAGAGAGAAACCACTTAGCAAAGATTGACCTTGAACTCTGCTGTGCATGAACACTAAGTTTTAGCATTCTAGTTCACTTCTGCTGTTTACAGAAGTGCTTGGAAGGAACGTATGTAGCGTGTGATCATTGCATTGACAATGAAAGAGAAAGTTGTCATGGTGATACCTGCTCAGAGGCCAATGCAAAGTTGCAGAAAGTGTATGGAGAGGAGTGTATGAGCTGCACACAAGTGTATGAGTGGTTCAGATGTTTCCAAGATGGTCGAAAAAATGTTGATATTGATGAACGTTCTGGGAGACCTGCAATCAGCAGAACTGAGTGAAAACATCGCAGATGTGCATGCAGCTGTGAGGGGAAATAGTCTAATCACCATCCGTGAGTTATCAGAAGGTGTTCAGATTAGTTAGAGTTCAGTTCAGTCCATTATCACTGAAGATTTGGGTATGAGACATGTGTCTGCCAAGTTTGTACCAAAACTGCTTTCCGCTGACCAAAAAGACACTCAGGTTTCAGTCGTACAAGATCTCTTTGAGTGTGTCGAGAATGATGAAAACTTTTTGAAAACTTTATGTAGGCCTCTGAGCAGGTATCACCAAACTTTTGCCAAAATTTGGTGCAGCTTCTCCGCTCAGCTTTCTCTGTCATGGTCAATGCAATGATCACACACTACACACGTTCCTTCCAAGCACTGCTGTAAACAACAGAAGTGAGCTAGAATGTTAAAACTTAGTGCACATGCACAGCAGAGTTCAAGGTCAATCTGTGCCAAGCAGCTTCAGACTGTGTGCTTTAGCTTTGTTACTATGGCAACAGTCTGGATACTTATTGATCAGACATGTATGTATATGTACAGGGTACATAAGGTATTTGAGGCCATACATTTTTTGTGAACTCTGTATAACCTTTGTTTCAGAAAATAATAATGGCAGACCCTCAGCTTATTCAAGAAATGAAGAGGCATGCTGTTATTGTGGTTATAAAGGCTGACATAACGATTTAGAAATATCTTGATTTTTAAAAGTTGCCAAATCTTTCATCTACAAAATTTGTAAGGAGCTAGAGACTGAAGATGGAAGTGTATCACCAGTATCAAAGCATTAAAAGCATTCTAAATGCTCTGAAATCATCAGAACACCTGAATTTATTCAGTAAGTTTAACGGACCATTGATTACAATCCCAGAAAGTCCATGAAGTCAATTGCAAAGGATCTCCATGTATCAGAAGGAACAGTCAGAAATGTTGTCCACAAAGACATCAGATATAAGTCTTATATTATGAGGAAAGGTCAATTTGTCAGAAAAAGCAAAAGGAAATCACTACATAAGATCTAAATGGCCCTTAAACAAACTGAAAAAATCCAGTAGAAGAAGATTTGATTTGGTTTTTCTCAAACAAGAAAAACTTCGACCAAGATCAAAAGGTTAACAGAAGAAATGACAGATGGTTATGTGCAAACCCTTCTGAAGTTCTAAGTGTTATGCATACAAAATTTCCTGCAACTGTCATAGTTTTTAGGGGTTGTCAGCAATGAAAGACATGTAATGCCTCCTTACTTCTTTCCATAAGGCCTTAGAGTTAACTCTACCACCTAACATTGAGGACCTGGAAATAATTGTTAAGCCCTGGAAGGCCATATGTATTTCAGAAAGACTCTGCACTGTCACACATGGCTCTAGTAAAACAGGAATGGCTGGCTGAAAATTTTCATGGTCACATAACCCCTAACATTTGGCCTCCTAATTCCCCAGATCTGAATCCATTGGACTATTACATGTGGTGCGTTGTTGAGAGAGAGGTCAATGAACACACCCATAACACCAAAGATTCTTTGAAAGCTGCCATAGTCAGAGTAATGTCCAAAATGAACCAGGACCACTTGATTCAAGCATGTAGATGACTTAGATCTCATATAGAAGCAGTTGTTGGAGCTGAAGGTGGCTTTATTGAATAACATTATAGAAAAGAAGGTTGTTTTTATCCTCATAGCAGTTTTTGATAAATAAAGTTATTATCTGTTATTATATATATCTGTTTTTATAAACATAAATCTGTCCTCAAATATCTTATGCACCCTGTACATATGTATATGGATTTATATATGTGTTGGGCCTCACAGAGGCAATGACCAAGACCTTTTCTATTATGTTGTGCTTGAGAAGAAGACCCATCAAGCCAAGCAAAATGTCATGGTAGATACCTGTGTCATGCAAATGGCACCCATGCTGGTGGCACATAAAAGTTCCTAACACACACTTGGAGTGGTTGGCATTAGGAAGGGCATCCAGCCATAGAAAACCATGCCAAGTCAGACTGGAGCCTTTCAGCTTACCAACCCTGGTCAAACCGTCCAACCCATGCCAGCATAGACAATGGACGTTAAATGATGATGATGAGGATGATGTATATATATATATATGTATACGCATATGTATATATGTATATGTATATATGTATATGTATATATATGTATACATACATATACATCATCATCATCATCATCATCATCATTTAACGTCCGCTTTCCATGCTAGCATGGGTTGGACGATTTGACTGAGGACTGGTGAAACCGGATGGCAACACCAGGCTCCAATCTAATTTGGCAGAGTTTCTACAGCTGGATGCCCTTCCTAACGCCAACCACTCAAAGAGTGTAGTGGGTGCTTTTACGTATCACCCGCACGAAAACGGCCACGCTCGAAACGGTGTCTTTTATGTGCCACCCGCACAAGCCAGTCCAGGGGCACTGGCAACGATCTCGCTCGAAAATCCTACGGGAGCCAGTCAGGCGGTACTGGCAACGGCCACGCTCAAAATGGTGCATCTCATGTGCCACCCGCACAAGAGCCAGTCCAGGGGCACTGGCAACGATCTTACTTGGCTTGCCGGGTCTTCTCACGCACAGCACATTTCCAAAGGTCTCGGTCAGTAGTCATCGCCTCGGTGAGGCCCAATGTACGAAGGTCTTGCCTCACCACCTCAGCCCAGGTCTTCCTGGGCCTACCTCTTCCACGGGTTCCCTCAACTGTTAGGGTGTGGCACTTTTTCACGCAGCTATCCTCATCCATTCTCACCACATGTCCATACCAGCGCAATCGTCTCTCTTGCACTCCACAACTGATGCTTCTAATGTTCAGCTTTTCTCTCAAGATACTTACACTCTGATGGGTATTCACATTGACATTACACATCCAACGGAGAATACTGGCTTCATTCCTTGCGAGCTTACGTATGTCCTCAGCAGTTACAGCCCATGTTTCACTGCCATGTAGCATGGTTGTTCGTACGCATGCATCATACAGTCTGCCTTTTACTCTGAGTGAGAGTCCCTTTGTCGCCAGCAGGGGTAAGAGCTCTCTAAACTTTGCCCAGGCTATTCTTATTCTAGCAGCTACACTTTCAGCGCACCCACCCCCACTACTAACTTGGTCGCCCAGATAGCGGAAGCTATCGACTACCTCTAGTTTTTCACCCTGCAATGAGATAGAAGTTGTTTCCTGTTTGTTTACAGTCTTTATTGCACCTGAACATCTGCCACGAACAAAAACTAACTTGCTAGTTAACCTGCCTTTGATGTTGCTGCACCTCTTATGTGTCCATAGCTTGCACCGGGTACATCTTATAGAGTTACTACCTACTCCTTTTCTACATACTGAGCAGGGCCATCTACCTGAAGGGGTTTGTGTTTTATCTACCTTCCTACTTATTAGGATTTTGGTTTTAGCTAGGTTGACTCTAAGGCCCTTCAATTCTAGACCTTGCTTCCACACCTGAAACTTCTCCTCTAGTTCTGATAGTGACTCCGCAATTAGGGCAAGGTCATATACATATATATATATATGTATATGTATATATACATATACATATATATATATATATATATATATATATATATATATATATATATATATATATATATATAAAAATATATATATATATATATATATATATATATATATATATATATATATATATATATGTGTGTGTGTGTGTGTGTGTGTGTATATATATATATATATATATATATATATATATGAATTAAATTAATGAATTCAACGGGATACACCATCTGCAAGTAGTTGGGTTCAGCATATTATCCTCCATTTTCTAATTGTTACACAAATTTTGGGTAAAACCTCCACTTTTACCCGCTCCCATTGATTGCACCTAGTATAGCACTAGTGTAGCAATAATTGGGTACCCTCCCAGCAGTATACTGGATAGATACTATCCCTTAGTGGGTTGAACCCCCAACCCCTAACTCTCTCACGGTATATATATATATATATATATATCTGTAGATATATATATGTATATATATGTATGTATATATACATATATATATATGTATATATTGCAGAAAGAGCTGTTAGCTGATGAAGTTCATAAAATAACCATTTATTCTTTTGTCATCTCATTTTCTTTTATTTTCCAGGTTGAGAAACAAGTTTGTGTGCCATGTTGAAATAATGACCGGAATGAACACATAGACCATAATAATATATAAAAAGTGTTATTTTACCACGGCGCACAGACTTTTTCTCAACCTAATATATATAGGCACAGGAGTGGCTGTGTGGTAAGTAGCTTGCTTACCAACCACATGGTTCCGGGTTCAGTCCCACTGCATGGCACCTTGGGCAAGTGTCTTCTACTATAGCCTCGGGCCGACCAAAGCCTTGTGAGTGGATTTGGTAGACGGAAACTGAAAGAAGCCCGTCGTATATATGTATATATATATATATATATATATGTATGTGTGTGTGTGTGTGTTTGTGTGTCTGTGTTTGTACCCCCCAACATCGCTTGACAACCGATGCTGGTGTGTTTACGTCTCCATAACTTAGCGGTTCGGCAAAAGAGACTGATAGAATAAGTACTAGGCTTACAAAGAATAAGTCCTGGGGTCGATTTGCTCGACTAAAGGTGGTGCTCCAGCATGGCTGCAGTCAAATAACTGAAACAGGTAAATGAGTAAATGAGATATGTATATATATATATATATATATATATAAACAATATATGAGTATATGCATATATATGTACATGTATGTACATACCTTCATCTACATGTACACATAGATACAAAACCGGGTACATGACGTGGCAAAAGAACATGGACAAAATGATAAACAAGGTACAACAAACAAGCAAGCCACATAGAAACATCTCCTTCATCAGCTGCCACCATTAAAACACCAGCGTTTCGAAGAATTAAGGCAGTAAGCATTGTTGAAATGGTTCTTCCCACGAACACAAATTAAATTATTTTCATGGAGGGTAGTGGCGGACGGAAAACAAGACAGGAAAACGAAACGGTGAATAAACAAACAAGCAAAAAGGCTGTACAGCCAGACGTGAAGTGTGTATGTATTGAACTCTATGAAGCACGAACAGGAGGGGCAAAGAAGTATGTGTGAGCTTGGGGAGTCCAAGAACGAAAAGAAATAGCAGCCGGACACACGTGACCAGCGTTGTGTAAAGAGAAAGAGTAGCAGAGGGAAAAGAAGGGGAGGAAGTAGAATAAAAGTGAGTAACGAGAGGTAGAGAGGGAGAGAGATAGTAGTAGTAATGGTGAGAGGCGAAGGACGAGCAACAAGAGATAGAGAGAGAGATAGATAGTAGTGACAGGGAGAGGCAAAGAACAGTAGAGGGAAGAATGAGAGGGGGAGATAGATGCA
>NC_142935.1:87266812-87336812 GCF_046866305.1 Octopus bimaculoides
CTAATTTACATTATAACTTACATTGTTTTGGTTCCAAAAAAACAATTAAAACATTATATGTATGTATGTATGTATGTATGTATATATGTATAGGAGAATTCACGAAAAAACAACAGACGAAGACAGGTGGTGTAAACAACAAATGGATGTATTAGTATAACACTCGGGAATAGAGAAAGTCTTTAACATTTCGAGCCTACGCTCTTCAACAGAAAGGAACACAGAAAGAAACAAGTCTTTCTGTGTTCCTTTCTGTTGAAGAGCGTAGGCTCAAAATGTTAAAGACTTTCTCTATTCCCGAGTGTTATACTAATACATCCATTTGTTGTTTACACCACCTGTCTTCGTCTGTTGTTTTTTCATAAATTCTCCCATACATAGCACACGCTCACGTGGTCGCACCAGCTAATCCTGTCTCTACTCATCACACATGAACTTCTGGACTCTCTACTTTTTTTCATTCTAGATTATTTATTCTGAACTTTGCACTCTCCGGCTGCACCTCTCCTGCTTACGGATTACACTGTACCTATCTACTATATATGTATATATGTATGCATGTATGCATATATGTATATTTGTATATATTTATAAATGCAGATATTCATATATTAATTAATGTACTGAGGCAGTGTGTCTATAAGTAAGTTTGTAAATGATGTACATGTCTTCACAGGTCTAATGTCTATCATATCTAATCGAAATTTATTGACCACTATCACTGTTGTTATTCATTCTAATTTTCCCCCAGGTCTTGACCCTGCTGGACCCTATTTTGAAGGAACTGCTACAAAGGTAAGGCTGGACTCTTCAGATGCTACTTTTGTGGACACAATTCACAGTGATGCACGGAACATTTTGCGTTTAGGTAAGATGTACTTTTCTTTGAGGCACCTACATCACCATCATACACACATGCACATGCACACACACACGCGCACACACACACACACACACACACACACACACACACACACACACACTCACACATATATGCAGATATACACACACTGAGACATTAACTCACAACCACATGGTTGCTTGACTTATAATAAATAATAGCCAAATCAACCTCATATCATATCCTTGTTTATTAAGATTCGTTATGGCAGTCCGTCGGTTACAACAACAAGGGTTCCAGTTAATCTGATCAATGGAACAGCCTGCTTGTGAAATTAATGTGCAAGTGGCTGAGCACTCCACAGACACGTGTACCCTTAACGTAGTTCTTAGGGAGATTCAGCATGACACAGAGTGTGACAAGGCTGGCCCTTTGAATTACAGGCACAACAAAAACAGGAAGAAAGAATGAGTGAAAGTTGTGGTGGAAGAATGCAGCAGGGTTCGCCACCACACCCTGCTGGAGCCTCGTGGAGCTACAGGTGTTTTCACTCAATAAACACTCACAGCACCTGGTCTGGAAATCGAAACAGCGATCCTATGACCGCGAGTCCACTGCCCTTACTGGGTCATTGCGCTTCCACTATTATAAATAAGACTCATTATATCTGAGGAAACAAATGTGATGGTCACAGCTTGAGTGTCTTTGATCATAAATCTGCTTGATTAAAGATGGCCTGGATTTAAACAGCACCACAACCACCACCATCACTACTAACAAAACACGCACACACACACACACACACACACACACGCACACACACATACACACACAATCACACACACACACACACACACACACACACACACGCACGCATGCACATACATTTGGTTTACATTTCCCATTTTTTAGACACAAGGGATTTTGAATAAGTAACTTAAATATTAAAATACTTTCTGAATTTAAAAGAAATAAATTATTGTCTCTGTGACCATAAAATCAAATCTCAGTTCTTCTAAAGCTCTTGGCTTTTATTATTTTCAAATTGTATTCAGAGTGTATTTCATATCATAATCTACCTCAGATATATTTCAGCATCACCCTTGTTTCTGACATTGTGGTCATCATAGTGGTCGGTGTTACTATCATCATCATTATCTGTAGAAAAGGTGATGTTAACCTGTTCATGTGAGAGTTGCCATCATCATCATCCTCATCCCTATCATCATCATCCTCATCCCTATCATCATCATCATCATCATCACCGTCGTCATCGTCTTTGTCGTCGTCATCGTCTTCGTCGTCGTCATCGTCTTCGTCGTCGTCGTCGTCGTCGTCGTCGTCATCATCATCATCATCATCATCATCATCATCATCATCATCATCATCATCATTGATGTCTGTTCTTCCAAACCTGGTCCAAGTAGTGAGTTAGTATTTCCAGTTTCTATCTTCCGAAATGTACCAGGGAACTACATCTCTCTCATCTATTCTATTCTTGGCATGGTTTCTGTGGTTAGATACCCATCATGTCCCCAACAACTTTTAAAATGTACCTGGTGAATTTTATCACAGCATCAGCCCTAGAGGGGTTGTTGAATCCTCAGTAACTCTGAAAAGACCATTTAACTCTAAGTTGTCCCCTTTCATTCACCAACAACTTTATAGAATGTTTTGGGTGCATTTTGACATAACACCAGCACTAAAAAGAATATTTGCCATAAAGGTACAACACCAACTTTTCAGACACTGACGATCAGGAACCTCTTATAATCACATTTCAGGAATTTCAAATTCCCACGGCCACCAAACTAGTTTACTGGTATCTTGCACAGAGTAGTACATTGCACAGTACAGTATTAATGAACTTTCATCTTTATACTAATGTACAGGTACCAGTATTTCATTTAATTACTTAGGTAAATTTAATAATTGCTTAATTAACGGTGGTGAGCTAGCAGAATCGTCAGCATGCCAGGAAAAATGCTCAGTGGCATTTCATCCGTCATTACATTCTGCATTCAAATCCCACTGAGGTCAACTTTGCCTTTCATCATTTGGGGTTGATAAAATAAATACCAGAGAGAGAGAGAGAGAGAGAGAGAGAGAGAGAGAGAGAGAGAGAGAGAGAGAGAGAGAGGGAGTGAGAGAGAGAGAGAGAGAGAGAGAGGGAGAGAGAGAGAGAGAGAGTAATGATAGTAGAACAAGAGTGAGAGGGTAAAAGAAGAGAGATTATGTTGAGAGAAAGTGGCAGGAATGAGATGGTGGTAAAAGAAGGAGTAATAGACAGTAAAAAACAAACAACATATTGGTTTCAAAGTTTGATACAAGGCTAGTAATTTTGTGGGTGGGATTAAGTTGATTAAATCGACCCCAGTCATAGAATGAAAGGCAAAGTTGATTCTGGCAGCATTTGAATCCAGAGTGTAAAGACAGTTGATATGCAGTTGATATGCCAGCTCACCGCTTTAAATTGGCAACAACATATTGGTAAGGAGATTGACTAAAAACACCACACGAGTGGTATGATAGGGAAAAAACGAAAGGAAAGAGTATTGGAAATCTGTGTGATAGAAGAGGGAGTAATGAGAAGAGATAGAGTGACTGAAAGTAATAAAGATGGGTGATAATAAGAAAAAGACAGAGTGACAAATTGTAACAGAGATAGGGGATAGTAAGAGAGGGTGGTCTGGGGGAGAGGAAGTCATGGTTAGCAGTTCAAATATATTTCATTCAATGTATATATGTTTACTCATTCTGAGTTCAAATTCCGCTGTGGTCGACTTTGCCTTTCATCCTTTCGGGGTCACTAAATTATGTACCAGTTGTGTACTGGGGTTGATCTAATTGATCAATTTCAGGCCTTGAGCCTCCCACAAAATTTTGGGCCTTGTGCCTAGTGTGTACTGCTAACATGTCATCTTATCATATAGTGAAAGCATTATATAATCTCTAGCTGACTAACAAAGAACTAAGACTTCAAATGTGCTATTTGACAATATTGTAAGCTATAAATATTTCACATTTTTATAGTTTTCTGTAATCATTTAATATTTTAGTAAGCTTCAAACATTTCATAAATAATTATATAGTTTACTGTACAAATACCATGTCTTTCAGGTTTTGGTATGCATCAAGCTTGTGGTCATGTAGACTATTTTCCAAATGGAGGAAATCATCAGCCAGGTTGTGCCAAAGATCCTTTTACATTTCTTGCAATTAATGGAATTGAGGGAGGTAAGTAAACTTTAATTTTTATTTGGTAAGAGGTGGAAAACTAAGTGGATTAGGGGCACCCAAAGAGTAGACTCCATTATAATAGTGATATAAAAAACAAAGAGAGGAGACAGTATACCTGTGGACCAAAGACTGGATCATGTACATTAGTGACTGAACAGCAATTAGTTGAGAGGCGCTTCTCTGGATATTGTCCAGGATATCTGTGTGTGTAACAGAGTGTGTAGTAGTGCAGTACTCTATTGTGGGCCTCATAAAGCTTTGTAGAGTGTCAGAAGTTGTTGGGGCTGAAATATTTTCCAATTCTGAAGAGAAAGCTCATTCTCACTACACTAAAGATGTACTTCTACTTGGAGAGATCCTTGGGGGGATGGTGTGGCCTAGCATTTGGTGTAGCTGTGTGTCCTCAAGCTGTGTGCTGCTCCTGTTTAGTGGCGCCGCAGTGTGGTGATGTTTTCATGATAAGTGTATCACTTCAGTTTTTTTTTTGGGGTGGGGTTGTTAAAAGAAACAAAGTTGATATGGATCAACTGAAGAATTCTCTTAAGGTCTCTGTTTATGGAATCAATGCAGGTTTGGTATATGTGTTTATGCTGCATGTGGATGATGTATGGTTGGAATGAGTTAAGAAGGAATGAAAGGTCATGTCATCTGCATTAGAGTAAGTGTAGTTGGATGTAGTTGACGTATAGAAGGAAGAGAGTAGGGAACAGAGCTGATCCCTGATACCCACCAGAGTTGACTGAGTGTAAGATAAAAAGAACTCAGTCAACACATGCCATGATGGTATGATCAGATAGAAAGCTACTGATTCAAGAGCTAAAAGATAGGTGGAGTGTGTAATTGGGAAGTCTTGATATATTTGTATATGAAACAGCCAAAAGCTTTGTTGATGTCTACAGCAACAACACTACTTCCACTGAATTTCTCTGATATGTATTTTTGATTGTTTTTATGGCTGTTTTTTTCCTTTACTATTTTTGTAGGTTTGACCAAATTTGTGGCCTGTGACCATATGAGGGCTGTCCATTACTTTACTGAATCTATCAACAGTAAATGTGGTTTTCTCGGCTTCAAATGTAACACCTATGATGATTTTCAGGTTTGTTTCAAACATGTTTGGGGTGTGTTCGATACATTTTGATATAAATGTTTATATAAATTCAATGCAAGTTTGGTGTATGTCTGGTGCATGTTTAATACAAGTTTGTTATAGTCTTGATGCATGTTTAAAGCATGTTTCATGCATGTTTAATAAAAATTTATTGTAAAATCCTCAAAAAGACTGAAGGTGCTTTTGCATTTCTCAATATAACCATTGCCAGTCAACTATCTGTTTAAAGTTATGTATGGTTATGGTACACTCACACTTACAGTATCTCCAGTCTGGGATCCCATCTTGTTTGGAATTTCAATCTACCAGAAGATCTCCAGAGATGTGCAACCAGACAGTTGCCTACCATAAGTTACTTACCATATTTTTAACATCTCGTGTAGTTAAGTTGACAGAAGTCCACAAGATTATCTACCCTCTTTCCAACAACAACTTTAACCACCTTTTTGAATTCAATAGTTCTACTACCCATGGATGCACTTATAAAATCAAAAAACAGTACAGCACCCATACTCCCCAAAACATTTTTTCAAGTTTAGAACTGTTGAAGCATGGAGTAAACTACCTATATTGGTCGTCAGCTGTTAAGACACTATATTCTTCAAAAATTCCATGCTTCCTGAAATTCACCAACACCACTCCTGGCATGCCTTTCTACCCTTTGCTCTTTATGGCTCTTTTACTGTTTAGTTTTCTGTCTTTTTGTGCTTTATCCTGTGTAACATGCATGTATTTTTGGTTATCATTGCTGTCTTTTATTACTTGACTTATATGTCTGTTTTTTCTCCTCTCTTTTACTCTTTTCTGACAAGTTGTAGTGCACCTGAGTATAGTATACAATAAGCTGATTATTTTATCTGAAAGTATGTCAGCACAAGTTTCATATACATTTAATATGTTGTTGTTGTTGACACTCCATTGCTTACGACGTCGAGGGTTCTAGTTGATCCAATCAACGGAACAGCCTGCTCGTGAAATTAACGTGCAAGTGGCTGAGCACTCCACAGATATGGGTACCCTTAACGTAGTTCTCGGAGATATTCAGTGTGACACAGTGTGACAAGGCTGACCCTTTGAATTACAGGCACAACAGAAACAGGAAGTAATAGTGAGAGAAAGTTGTGGTGAAAGAGTACAGCAGGGTTCACCACCATCCCCTGCCAGAGCCTCGTGGAGCTTTAGGTGTTTTTGCTCAATAAACACTCACAACGCCCAGTCTGGGAATTGAAACCGCTATCCTATTATGACCGCAAGTCCACTGCCCTAACCACTGGGCCATTGCGCCTCCACACATTTAATATATGCATGATGCATTTTGAATCATGCTTCATACAAGATTAATATATATACATATATGATGCATGTGTAGTGAGTCCAGAAAATTATTTTGGTTGTTGCGCCATAGTACAGGTGTGCTATGGTATATGCCAGCCAATCAGGGCTTGGTGCATATGAATTCTAGAAGCAGTTCTCTGTCCATGAAGAGAAGCAGGAGTTCTAGGCGGTTGGTGAAAAGATGGCAGACTAGCAACATTCCTTTTTCAACATGGAACAGCTCTTGGTTTTCCCCCACCAACTTTGTGCAGCTAACTCTGAGTTATATCGGCTCTTGTCTTGTCACCTCTTGAACAGCCTATTTCATTTACGCTAACTTCGCTCAGTGAAATTCTGGATGACATCATCCACAGCTCTGCCTCATAATGAACTGTATAGTTTCATTTAAGCTAGCTCCATTCCTATTAGCTTCTAACGATTTCCAACTGAATCTATTGTTCAAACATAAGTTGTAATGCTTTCTCTAACTCACACACATACAGGCTACACTCTTTTTACTTGTTAGCTCTTGTAATAATTTAATAAATTAAATTATTTGTTTAAAAACTGTCTTCCATTACACATGCTTCTCAAAAGCGCATTTACTGAACTTTTCCATGATCACTTTTATACTTTAAATTAGTGTCCACTCTCACTAAACATGTTTAATTAATCCTTTTTTTTTTACTGTCTTACTTTAAGGAAGAAAGATAGCACCCCTAATCTTTCTCACAGCCTCCAAAGTGGCAGGAAATGACAGAAGATACAAACCTCATTAAATAACCTCAAACCAGCAAACTGGTTTGAATATTTGAAGTAGAGTGGGCTCTGTTAAAGACACTCTACAATCCAGGTAGTTAAGTTGAACAGATTAAGTCTACCATCTATGAACAGGTACAAACCTCAAACTGACCATTCCTGTTAACTGATTCCACTCAGAAGGTAGAAGATCGTCCAGAATGTCATACATTGATACAAAACTCAGATCCATTGTGGTTGCAAACTAAATTTCTCAACTGTACAACCAAACCTGCACCCATTAGTTCCCATTAGTCACAGAGACACTACAAAATGGTCAGGGATACTGTCTTTCCTCTACCTCAGACTGAACCATAAATATTTTTTCAATGTGTATGCTTTTTATTTTGTTTCAAATACTTGTCATTGAGAACAGCTGCCATTTCTTGCTTTTCTCATCCCCTCTTTCTCTCTCCCCCCTCCTCTCATGCACACACACACACACACACACACACACACACACACATGCGCATACACACATGCACATACACACACACATTCACTCTTTATCCTGTCTTATTACTCCAGGCCCAGAAGTGTTCCCCAGTGGTTGGAGCTCATATGGGACTGCATGCTGATCAATATATACCACCAAAGGGAGAAACCAATGTAAAGATGTATTTGGAAACTTCTGATATAGAACCTTTCTGCTGTAAGTTAAATGAAGTCTTCACTTTTTCAACATTTCACTGAAATTCTGAAGATATTGTGTATGTCTACCACCATTCTTTGTAACAATCAGTTGTTTAGTATGGAGAAGTGCAGGGCATGTGGACAGTATAGGACAGCCACTTCAATGGGGAATATAACTAGTTTTTGTAGCTATAATCAATATTGATGATTATAACTAGTACTGGCAACCAAAATTATTATTCAAGTTATAATTAATACTGGTTTCAAATTTTGGCTCAAGGCCAGCAATTTTAGGGGAGCAGAATAAGTCAATTACATCAGCTCCAGACCTTAGCTGGTTCTTGTTTTATCGATTCTGAAAGGATGGAAGGTGAAGATGATCTCGGCAGAATTTGAACTCAAAACAGAAAGATGGGCAAATTGTGGCTTAGTATTTTGCTTGGCATGCTAACAATTCTACCAGCTTGCCACCCTAGAGCTATAATTAATATTGGTGGCCATAATTAGCATTAGTGGCTATAATTAGTATTTGTGGATATAATTAGAACTGATGACTGTAATTAATATTGGTGGATATAATTAGTATTAATAGATACAATTTGTATTAGGGGCTATGATTAGTATTGGCAGCTGTAATTAGTATTAGTAGCTATAGTCAGTATTAATAAGTATAATAATTATTGTACAAAACATATCCAAATGACTACATATGTAAATAAATATATTTATTCATACACGTATGTGCATAGTAATGACAATATACTTCACATATTGGAAAGTATAATAGTCAATAATACAAAATATATTCAAATACTAATGTTAATATAGAGGTACATATAGGTAGATAGTATCTCACTTTCTTCCTGTGTTTACTGGTTATAAAATAGTAATGATTTATTTTATGGAAATAATAATAATAATAATAATAACAACAATAATAATAATAATAATAATAATAATAATAATAATAATAATAATAATAATAATTGTAACAATGCGATTGAAACTATAGACCACCTAATCTCAGGGTGTAGAGTCTTAGCACCTGTAGAATATAAAGTAAGACATGACAGAGTTGGCCAGTATTTACACTGGACAATATGTCAGCATTATAAAATCAAAACCGCTGACAAATGGTATAAACACCATCCTGAAGCTGTGACTGAGGGAGAAAATGTATCGATTCTCTGGGACTTCCCCGTACATACCGACAAGACTATAAAAGCTAATAAACCGGATATTATTATAAAAGATCAGACAAAGAAGACGTGTTTATTAATTGACATGAGTATTCCCTCTGATCATAATATAGCGGCGAAAGAATTTGACAAGATCAGTAAATATAAAGACTTGCTAATAGAAATTGAAAAAATGTGGCACCTCAAGGCGACTACCATACCAGTGATTGTAGGATCTCTAGGAATGATAAAAAAAAGGTACTGAAACCTATTTGAAAATGATACCAGGCTTACCATCCCTACAGGAAGTGCAAAAAATCGTGCTAACTGGAACGACTCATGTACTGAAAAGAGCATTATCGCTGTGAAAACAACATCCATTCATGAATTTTTTTTTGTTTTTTCTTAAATACATGTTTTACCTGTGAATTTGCGTGTGTAAACTGGGAATGCATACAATGAGTTTCTCTGCCCTAGGTGTACGGAAAAGACTCGGCGAGAAATGGAAGAAAATTTGAAGAAAGAAGAAAAATAACATGATAATAATAATAATAATAATAATAATAAATGCCCTGATGCAGTACCAGGCAGTGACCATCATGGTTTCTGATCTTAATTGATTGGAAGTGTTATCATGTACATTGTTTTGTCTTGGTATAAAAAGATGGGCTACAGCAAATATTCTGCTCAATACCACAGATTTGCTTGTCAGTTGTTTGACCTTGACCAGTTGAGCATGTCCCTTGGCGGCTGACGATATGTGCATCTCTCATCATGAGCAGATACAGTGGGGGAGCATCATAGCCATGTGTTGTGAGGAATTCTTTGGGGTTTGAATAATTCACCTTTGGAAACATGGGTGTTTTGCTCAACATCCTTAAACAACCCTTATTCAGGGACCTTTTCAGCGGGATGGGCTACTCAACCTGAAGAAAATTCTATTTGGGCTCCACCTGCGAGGTCATGCGCTGTTTACCTTGATATGAGATCACCATGTCGCACACATATGGTTGTGATGCATGTGCCTGGTGTACCCTTATCAGACGGGTAGTCATGATGGGTATAATGGGCTTCGTATATTTTACCCCAGTGTCACTTTGATGGCATGCACTGCTCTCTCACTCAATAATAATAATAATAATAATAATAATAATAATAATAATAATAATAATAAATACAACCCCCTTAAGTACAAAATAGCCTGGCTATGGAAAATAAAGAAGGTGAAGATAGTGCTAATTATTGTTGGGTTCTTGGGAACAGTATCAGAAGGCATCAAGAGGAATATAAAGGAAATTGGGATAGAGTGCCCAGTAGAACTGTTAAAGAGTGGGCAAAACCGTTGCCCATATCACAAACGAATGCTGTAGACTTGCCCAAAATCCCAACAAGTTGTGGTGATATAATAAATTAGCAAAAGTGCTACATTGGAAACTGTTCAAAAAGTGAGGGCTAGAAAGAGGCAAGACATAATATGAGCACAAACCACAGAGAGTGGTGGAGTCAGAGACTTGCAAAATCCTCTGGGATTTCCCAATTCAAACAGATATGCTATATAGTTGATGTTGTGTGTCCCTTAGATCCATGAATAGTCAAGAAGGAAGGCAAAAAGTAAATATATACAACCCTCTTAACTACAAAACAGACTGGCTATGGAAAATGAAGAAGGTGAAGATAGTGCCAATTATTGTTGGGTTCTTGAGGACAGTATCAGAAAGCATCAAGAGGAATATAAAGGAAACTGGAATCGGGTGCCCAGTAGAACTGTTACAAAAGGTTTGTCTCCTTCGTACGGCCAGAATAATCAGGAAAGTAATAGACAGTTGAAAAGCATGGTACTGTAGGCTGCAAGCCCACCACACATGCAAGAATCCATGAGTTCAAACAAAACCTGAGATAAAAAGAAATTATAATGATAATAATAATAATTAATAATAATAATAATAATAATAATAATAATCAGTTATTAGTTGATAAAATGATAATTAGAAATCATAGATGCAGATTAATGGAACTGATTACAAAAAACATGACATGGTACCACACAGATGTTTGAAAAAGCAAAAAACGGAGAAAATGCTTAATGAAAGTACGAAACATTGGAATACTGAATTAATCAGAGGAAAACAAAGACTCAGAAAAGTGAACATCAGATGTGGAATGTTCCAAGGTGATAGCTTACCTCTGTTACTATTTATATTGGGCATCACACACTCACTATGATACTACGGAAAGTTCAAATAGCTTACGATTTGGGAAAAGGAAATGGTCAGAAAAATCATCTCCTTTTCATGGATGATAAAAGAGTTTATGTAAAAAATTTAAAAAACTGCTTGAAAGGCTTGTACATACTATTTGCATTTTCTCAAATGATGTAGGTATGGAACTTGGGATAGAAAAGTGTGCTGTGTTGAAAATGAAACAAGGAAGATTTAAAAGAAGCCAGGGGAATTGAAATTTCAAACGGGCAAACAATGAGAGCAGTTGAGAAAGGGCAGTGGTATAAGTACTTGAGAATACTGGAAGCAGATGAAAAAAAAAAAAAAAAAATGAAAAAATGAAACAAATTACCAGTTAGGAGTACACAAGGAGAGTAAGAAAATTATTGCAGTCAAAACTGAATCCAAAAAATCTTATCGAAGCAATAAATTCAAGAGCAGTACCCTTAATCATATATGGAGCTGGAATTATAGACTACACCAAAAACGATATAAAAATTAGAAAGTTGTTGACAATGTATGGAGCCCATCATCTGAAAGCTGGTATCAACTGGCTGTATTTGAGGAGAGACTAGGGTGGAAGAAGCTTAATAGCAGTAGAAGAATGTGTACAGATGGAAAGAAAAAGCCTAGTAGATTATTTACTGAGCAGCACAGAAAAACTACTAAAGACAGTGAATAAAGAACAGGTGATCAATCGTGTAGTAACAGAAAAGGACAAGAATGATATACAAAGAGAGTGTGTTAGGCAGATTGATGAGAAACCTCTGCATGGCCAATTTTGGAGAGCCACTGAAGACATATATGGAACAAATCCTGGTCTTGGTTAAAAAAGGGGCAATTAAAACAAAAAGAAACAGAGACCTTAATTGTAGCAGCTTAAGATCAAGTGATAAAAACAAACAACTTGAGAAAAAATATATATCGAGAGAATGTATCAGAAAAATCTAGAGTCTGTGAAACTTGGAATGAGACAGTGGCACACATTGTGGAAGAATGCCCCAAGCTGGCACAAGAAGAATATAAAAAATGGAGGTATGACCAGGTGGTAAAAGTTTTACACTGGAAACTTTGCCAGAAATGGGGATTTGAAGCTGGAAATTCATGGTACAATTATCGAGTCGAAAGAGTACTGGAATTGGAGAAATGTAAGATTTTGTGGGACTTTCCTATTCAAATGAACAAGAAGTTAAAAGATAATAGACAAGATAAGAAGCAAAGTTGTTTACTAACCAACCCGTCATTACAAATTAAGAAATTGTGGTGGGGACGGGGGTGGGATTAAAATTTTGAAAACATGATTTCATATTAACCTCCTTTTATACAATGAAACAATACATAGTTTGTGATCCTTCTTAAGAACAGAAAGCACTTTTTTTTTTTTTTAATACATATTTTACCTGTGAATTTGCGTGTGTAAACTGGGAATGCATACAATGATCTTCTCTGCCCTAGGTGTACGGAAAACACTCAGCAAGAAATGGAAGAAAATTTGAAGAAAAAAAAACAACATAATAATAATAATAGTTGTATAAAATACATTCAAATAATGACTTATGTTTATTTGTGATTGTTTCGAGAAATGTTTTTTCACTTAATGTAACTGAGTTGGCGATCATGTGTACATATCATATGTAACCAATCATTTCATGCATCTCATGAATTTAGTTCATATACATATATATGCATTCATTCAGTTATAGTGCACCTGAGTATCATATACAATAAGCTCAATACTATTATTATGAAATGCTGTGCCATGGCTGGAAAATTCATAATATAAAAAAGCAGTTTATTTATGTAAATGTTCTGTGCTACATTTACTGCCAATCTTTTCTACTATGTTTATGTACATCATCTTTTAATGTCCATCTTCCATGCTGACAGAGGTTGGCCATTTGGTAGTATCTGACAAGTCAGAAGCCTATATCATGGTCCAATGTCTGCTTTGGCATGGTTTCTACAGCTGAATGCCTTTCCTAATGCCAATGACTTTATATAGTATACTAAGTGCTTTTTACACGACATCAGCACTAGTGAGGTCACTGTTCAGTTTGCAATACTAAGTTTACAAACTGTAAATTGTTTTTCATTTAGGCACAAGGCCGGCAGTTTGGGAGGAAGGGGATTAGTCAGTTACATTGGCTGGTTCTTTATTTTATCAATCTCAAAACAATGAACGGCAAAGTTGACTTTTGGGTATCTGAACTCAACACAGAAGAAATACCACATGGCATTTTCTTCAATACTCTAAAAATTCTACCAATCTACAAGCCTTTTGTCATATATTATATATTATATTATAAATTAATAACAACCATAATAACATCTTACATTTTCTCTTTTTGCTTTATTTTATAGTGATGCATTATAAGATCAACTTGCGTCTTGGTGCATCAATTTACCGTGGAAATATAGCAGAAGGAAAACTGTATATCCAGCTTGTGGGTTCTGATTCCAAGACTGATGTAATACAGATTACTGATGAGTAAATATTCAAATACATACATACACATATGCATATGTACATGCATACATACATAGACACACACACACACACATGTGGCGCGCACACACACACATATATATGTGTCTAAAAATCCACAAGTCATAAAAATACAGGCACTCATATATTGGTTAACAGACCTCACACTATACCATTTCTTTTAGTTTTTTCTGATGGTTAACAGGCTTTTCTCAACTCCTGATATGAAACTGATTGGTAAATCGGTTGATATGAGAATATAATATTGTGTTTTATTGTTGATAATACTGAATCACACACACGCACAAACACTGACTCAAGCTTACTGACTCAAGCTACTGGAAATCCTACTCCAGCTCTTCCTATCAGGGTTCAAAACTTCAGGGTGGTTATCTTTAATGAATGCACAATAAAAGGTAGGTCTGGTGAAATTGAGGAAATACTCCAATGTGGATGAGTAGATGTGTGCTGTATACAAGTGTTAAGATGGAGGGGAGCCTCAACCAGGCTCTTCACAGACAAGAAACAGGCAGATAACTTCTTCTGGATATATAAGAGTGTATGGGTGGTGTTGGTATTCTATTTAAAAAAAAAAGTGGGGTAGATAAGGTAATTGAGGCCATCAGAGTATGTGACAGAACTATTAAATTTGGACTCATCATAGGTAATACTTCAGTGACAATTATCTCCACATATGCATCATATTCAGGGTTGGCAGATGAATAGGAGTACTTTTATGAGGTCCTTCTGTAGACTTCCTTAATAACAGACAATGGCAACTTCATTATCAGAGCTGTTGATTTTACTGGGCATGTTGGACCACAGTTATGGCTTTACTGGAGTATGTGGTGGTTTCAATAAAAGTAAAATAATTAAGGAAGGACTGAGACTTCTGAAGTTCTGTGATACAAATAATCTCATAATCTGCAACACAAACTTCAGGAAATCACTTAAGCCTCGAATTACTTATCAATCAGGTGAGCACTCAAGCCAGAGTGATTTTATTCTCACCAGGAAATGGGATAGGTAGATGATTGCAAAATCTTTCCCAAATAAAGAACGAACTACTCAACATAGATTAATGGTGAATGGCTTCAAAATAAGAGCTACTCTAACACAGACAAAACAAAAAAAAAAAAAGATTCAGAAAAGCAAGACCTGGTAGTTGAAAGAATTCTCTGTTGGACACAGATTGAGAGGTGTTAATTGGCACTTATGACTGTTGGGAGAAGGAGACAGAGACATAACTTGAAGCTAAAATTTACTGTATTATGGAACAATCTGCTGCAGGCTACAGGCCAAACTTGTGGCTGGTGCAAAGACATAGCCAAATGCAAGGTCATATGGTGATGGAACAGTATTGTACATAACAGCAAAGAAATAGGTTTGGAAGGACTGGAAGAAAGGGACCATCAGGTAAAAATACCAAATAGCTAAAAATAAAGCTAAACATCAGGTTCTGAAATTATTCAGAACCAGCACTTCAGTTTTTCTCTGCCTGCTTACTTGTCTGACTGCTTGTCTGTCTGTCTGTTTCTCTCTCTGTAAATATCATCCTTGTTGTTGTCATCGTCATCCTCATCATCATATCATCATTTTAACATCCATTTTCTATACTTGTATGGGTCAGATGGAGTATACTGAGGCAGATTTTTTATGGCTGGATGCTCTTCCTATTGCCAGTCCTCAAATGTGTTGAAGTAAAGTAATATTTCTCTATTGCCAGACATGTTTTTGCAGAATATTGGAAATGAATAACATTGCATGCCTGACAGTGATACTCATTTACAATTGTCATGAAATATCAAGACAAGGAGACATAAACATATATACATAAATACACACACACATATATACATACAGCATGGAAAACAGATGTTAAATGATAACGATGATGATGATGATGATGATGATATATTTTAGGAAATTAAATGTTATAGATATATGAACAACTGATAGATACATAGATAGATAGATAAATAGATAGATATCTATCGATAGATAGATAGATAGATAAACTAAATGGATTTTTCTCAGTTTCTATCTACAAAATCCACTCACAAGGCTTTTGTTTTCCCTGAGCTATAATAGAAGACATTTACTCAAGGTGTCATGCCTGTACCTAATGATAATGATACTGCAGCTGCTGCTGATGTGTGTGTGTGTGTGCGTGCACAAGTGGATGCGCACACGTGTATACATACACGCATATAAAGATCTCTGCTATACATTTGAGAGATTCTGATTCAGTCTACTGAAACATTGTCACACATTACTGAATTACAAAAAAACCTAGAATTTGTCAATATACGGATGTGATTTAGTGAGGGAGGTGAAGCAAAGTGTAGATTACGAGGAACAATAGATTTAACACTGTTACAACCCATATATGGAAAGTAGAAGTAAAAAAATGTCTGCAAGGATTGGATAAGTTAAATTTAATTTGTAGGTAGGGACAATGTAAAACAACTGACTTGCTTGTTTTCATACAAAAGATGTGATTAAATTGAATAATGGAGGTAGGAGTGAAAAGGCAGGTTACCCATTAAAAGGAAGTAATTATTTTGATGTGTCTGGGGAGAGTCATATTGTCTTAATGCCTTATTATCTAACACACTCACCAGTTCGATTTCCACTCATTTATTATTTATGTATATTTTTCTTCCAAAATTTTCTTAGCTTCTGCAACCTTGTCGATGTATGTTGAGTCAACAAGGTAGCAAAAGCAACAAAACTTTGGAAGAAAAAAATATAAATAATAAATGAGTGGTAATTGAACCGGTGAGTGTGTTAGATAATAAGGCATTAACGCAATATAACTCTCCCCCAGACAACAAAATTTGCTTCAACACATAAATTCACATAAAGAGTCTTGCAAATAAGATACAAAAATGAAGGGAAGTAATTAAATTACATTTTTGGGACTAATGATATTGAATTTTAAGTTGAATCTATTTAAAATAATTAATTATATAAAAACAGAAAGGTAAACATAATTAACTATTTATAAACAGGAAGATAAAAATAAGTCAAAACTAAATAATTAAATAAATTGGTGGATTAAAAAGTAACTTCATTTTTATTATTGTCTTTAAATAATTAAGAGTCTGGTGTCAGTTAGCTAAGGATAATTGTTTAATGATTAAATTCAAGTAAGTTTCATCCATTAGTATTTAAACAGGCCATATCTGGCCCAAATATTCTACATGTTTTATGTTCAAACCCTACTAAAACGTAATAATTGCCTCATTAAAATCTCAAAGCTACAAGATAGTGCAAGATTAATTCAAAATATAGGTGCAGGCATGGCTGTGTGGTAAGAAGCTTGCTTCCCAACCACATGGTTCCGGGTTCAATCCCACTGTGTGGCAACTTGGGCAAGTGTCTTCTACTATAGCATCGGGCTGACCAAAGTGTTGTGAGTGGATTTAGTAGACGGAAACTGAAAGAAGCCTGTTGTATATATATCTATGTGTGTTTGTGTCCGTGTTTGTCCTTCACTCGACAACTGGTGTTGGTGTGTTTACCTCACCATAACTTAGTGGTTCAGCAAAAAAGACAGATAAAATAAGTACTATGCTTTAAAGGGTTAATCCCTTTAAAGTGGTGCTCCAGCATGGCCACAGTCAAATGATTGAAACAAGTAAAAGAATAAAATAAGAATTACTTTTGACAATAATGTGAATGCTAAAGGGTTAAATTAGATATCAGGTGAAAGAAAAAAAGAGAACATTAAAAATTCTTATTTCAGTGAATTAATCATATTTCCAAGAGACTAGAATAAGATATAAACTTTAAATTCTTACAGCATACATCCTTCTGAATTGAAAGCTTCTGACCTAGTTGATAGGGATGTTTGGCTCATGAGCATAAGTTTGTAGGTCCTCTTCCCAGGCTTGTTGACTCACTGGTTCTTGAGCAAGGCAATATATTTTACATTGCTTCAATCTACTTAGTTGCTATGTATACCAGTTGGGTACTGGTGTGGCCCATTCACCATGCAGCTGTGACATCTTAGCTGTTCCTACTGAGCTTGATGAGCTTCAGGGATGACTACATAGGCCCCTAAATTAGCAAAAGCATGGCACATGTTACTGAGCCAACAAACTGTATCTAATAATGTATAACCTGATATTTTTGTTAGCCAGGTGATGCTGGTGATGTGGTTATTACAATATTATGAGGTAATATCTATCCCCACTTAAATGTGGAATTTTCTGTTAGAACAAACTATATTGTGGTAGTTACATTACATCATACAAGCATACACACACACATTACCATCATCCACTTTTCCATGCTTGCATGGATCATACTGAATTTATTGAGTCAGATAAACTATGGCCAGATGCCCTTCCTGTCACAAACCCTCGCCACTTCCATCTTGGTCAAACATATATTCCTGCAAGACTAGAAACAAATACACTGCCTCTATGACTGATACTTACAGCTATCACATGATATCAAGACAAGGAGACAAACACACACACACACGTATATATGTTATGATGTGGTGTTTTCTACATCTATAATGTGTGACTACTGTTGTGATTGTAGCTGTTGTATCTACTCTAGTAGCCATGATATTTTCTTGGTATCGGATACAGTGTATCTCTTCTATACCAGAATGGTAATACACCACTTCGTCACATTGTGCTATTGCTGATAGCTCTGCAAGACACCAACTTTAAACTACCTGCTATCATCATCATCATCATCGTTTAACGTCCGCTTTCCATGCTAGCATGGGTTGGACGATTTGACTGAGGACTGGTGAAACCGGATGGCAACACCAGGCTCCAATCCAATTTGGCAGAGTTTCTACAGCTGGATGCCCTTCCAAACGCCAACCACTCAGAGAGTGTAGTGGGTGCTTTTACGTGTCACCCGCACGAAGGCCAGTCAGGCGGTACTGGCAACGGCCACGCTCAAAATGGTGTCTTTTATGTGCCACCCGCACAAGAGCCAGTCCAGGGGCACTGGCAACGAACATATAACTTACACTTAACTCCAACAGAACTTGTACAACTCTACAATGATTGACATACGACTCTCTGTACTGGTTGACATCGTCTTACTTTATGGTGGCTGGATCATACTTGTCCCATGGTGGGGGGGTTACCATTTCCACTACAATATACATACATATATATATATATATATTTACATCCATATGCACATGCAATGACACACGTGCATACACACATACTCCCAAATCCACTCACAGGCTTTTATTGATCTGAAGCCCAAGTCACTTGTCCAAAGTGCCATGCAGTGGGGCGGAACACAAGACTATATGATTGAGAAACAAGCTTCTGAATCATGCAGTCATATCTGCACCTGCTCTCTCTTTCTTTATGTGTGTGTGTACTTGTTTACATTGAAGTTGATGTAATTCTGAGTGGATTACAAAACATCTGTAACCTCTACAGAAATATTAAAATTCTTATTTTTCTTTTCTCTTACCTTACCTTGTTTTATTTGCCTACACACACATATATGTATGTATATTATCTCTTTCTCTTTGTGTGTGTGTGTGAATATATGTATGTATAATTTTCTATCTTTTTTTTAGTAATATCAAGTTGGATCCTGAAAAGAATTTATCATTCTTGGTGAAGAATACACAAAATCTTGGAGAATTAGTTGAGCTGAAACTGAAATGGAAATATGAGAAAAATTTGTTTAAACCTTGGACTTGGATTAGCAATCCTCCTAAGAGTATCTTAGTTTTCAAACTTGCAGTCACAGATGAGAAGGCAGTCCAGTAAGTGGTGACCTTTCGCTTGAGATTTTTGTAATTTATTTGTGACTACAGTTGGAAAAGCTGACATTGTTGATGTCATAATTATTGTTAGTTTAGAACACAGATTATAGTCTTCAAATGAAGGTCTGGTATATGGTCTGTACCAAGTTATAGACAATCCCTTATCATCCCTATTGTCAGAAATATACTGATTCTCCAATTGGAAACATGTAAACAATGACACAAAATAAATGTTCAGATGTTTACAACAAAAGATATACTAAGGATATACCACAAAATGAATATAGTGTTCACCATAAAATAATCAAATTGCATACCCTGCAATAAACCACCATCTGTTGATACAGACAGTATTGTATTTCACTTAACTAAAACACAAAATATTAGGAGCAATGGCTCTGTGGACTACACCAAGTCATTTGACCAACTATCAACATGTCACAGGTCTGACATGTAACAATGTAACAACATAAACCAGTAATATCCTTGGGTTGAAACAAGTTATTATACACTTTATTTGCTCAAAGGATATTTCATGATGTGACATGGTACAAATTACCCAGCAGCAGTGAAAGTTGTTTAGTCCTAGTCTTTGATCCAACTGACCGACTATCAAATATGCTCCAGATGTAATAATCCTGTCTTTTAATCAATATACCCTTTATTTTAATCTAAAATGCCAGTGCAAGGTTTGAGGGGTTGATATTACGAGCAGATTGACTGATCAACTAGAAGTTTCTTTGTGGGCACATATTAGTGATAATACTAGAGTTATTGTTTAGCTCCCAGTCAATTCTCACCAAGCAGACCCATAATCAAACATGTTCCAACAATGACCACCCCCACGATTTAAACCAGACACAGATCATGCAGAACTATATTACCCAATATGCTTTTCCTTTTCCAAGAATGTGGTGTTTGATTTGAGGTAGATTTAGCTGCTATTTCTAGCAGCTTGTGTGGGTACATACTGGCTTTCTTGCTGATGTCCACCTAGTTAGACTGTGGCAATGCTTAGTTGTAAACGCTGTAAAACATTGTGGATTCTGTCTTTTTGTTTAAGAGCTTAATTTCTCTTGATTTTTATTTACAGGAAAACGTTTTGTCATACATTGTACACCGACATCAAACATGATTACCTACAATCCTTCAAACTAAGCAAGAGTTGCTGATAAATATGTGAAAGATAATTGAATCAACGTTGTTTTATAAATATATTGTATCAACATCTCAAGCTTAAATTTTAAAATAACATTTTCAGATAAACTTTGTTTAAATTTGTTATGATGCACATCATAATTTCATACTGCTTTGCAGAAAAAAATTATTTTCTAAATGGTACAATAAATGATTGTTTATGTAAATGTGGTTATTTATTTCCTGTTTATACTAATGAATTATTCATTACACATTGAAAAGAAATTAGCTTTCTTTGCACATTTGTGTAAATATATTTTTATAATTTTTATACCCATTAATACATCATTATCATCATTTTAATGGCTACTTTTCCATGCTTGCATGACTTAAATGAAATTTGTTAAGGCAGATTTTGTTAGCCTTTTATTATTGGTCTTTGATACAAATAAACGTTTTATTTGCTTTTGATATATTTGTATCATTAGCATAGAAAGTAAAAATGGCAGTTTGTATAACCAAAAACGTCTGCAGGAGCTTAACATAAAAAGTAATAACTCCAAAGCAGTTTCTTGAGGTATTCCACTCAAAATTATTCAATCTTTTGAAAGGGTATCATTTACTGTTGCAACAGATTAATTTCCGTCTCTTATTAAAAGTCATAGCACTATTCTCCTTATTTTCCAATTCTGCAAAAATCATACAATTTGTGATGTATCATTTTCCATGCTCAACTTTGTCAAAAGCCTTCACAAATTTGAGACAAACCATATCTACACTTGACCAATACTTTTGATCTCTGGCCTTTGGTGGTGGTGACATTGTTCCTTTCTGTACCATTAGCAATCCCTCTTCTTGGTACCTCTTCCCTTGTTACCCATTCTATACTGCCAACATCATATCTTGCCACTATGTCCACTGAATGCCCTTTCCCTCTGAGCATATCTTCCACCAACCCAATTGCTGATGTACCATATATACTCGTGGATAGGTCACAACCTTAGTTGTCAAAGTAGGTATTTGCAGTTGACTCTCAGATAAGTTACCCTATAATCTGAAGAGTTACATAGCTCTCTTTGACTTCTTAAATATAACTAATATTGTCAAATATTCACCTTTATTTCAAAACTTTGCTTACAAATATTAACATTTTTGTGGAAGTGATTTTATGAAAGTAGTAGAATTGATAAGAAAAAAAAAACAAGTACCAACTCAACAAAAATGTCAAGAATTACAAACAGAACAGAAAAAAGTGTTACATAAGAAAAATCTTTATTCATTTAGATATAGTTTTTAAACTCCATCAGGATTGAAACTCAAAAGTTCTTCTTCTGGACTACTGATACGCTGCTGTTCAGATCCTTGTGATGTCAAGTGGCTAGGTCGCACTTTATTTTTATTGAGATTTTGGGTAAAAAAAATGTGACCTATCTGCAAGTATATATGGTAATTCACTATATCCACCTCTATGTACCTCTGACCGTCACCCAACATCTTCACATTTTATTTCTCATGTATCTAGATTTATTACACTGTTTTTCCCCTCTCCTTTCATGACCCACTGCTCTTTTCCTTACCTTCTCCCTAACAGACTCATTGTCCATGCTGCCATCAATGTTCACCATTCACTTCTCACACTCTTGAAAACATACCTACCCAACCAACCATCCTACACTCTCCGCTCTTATTCTGTCCACCTTGTACCTTGAGAGTACATCCTGACATATCACCTTTCTGTCCCTTTTCTGCTGGGATACCTATGTGTCTCCTCTACAAGACATTTGTTCCTCTTCCTGTCGTACTTGAACCTCTCATCATCTGGTATAAAGCCACTCTCCTCAATACTGCACCCCCTCACTGCCAAAGAGTCTTGCCTTATAAGTTACTTGGTGACCCCACTAGTGCTGGTACCATGGAAGAAAGGACACCCAGTACACTTTGTAAAGTGGCTGGTTTTATGACTAGCATCTAGCCCAAGAAACCAAGCCAAAGCAGACACTGGAGACCAAAGTAGCTCTCAGGCTATCTTGTTGAACCACCGAACCAATGCCAGCATTGAACACAAATGTTAAAGAAGATGATGATGATTGATTTCTTGTTTGACCTTAGCACAATTTCTCATTTGATTCCTCCTATTATTGCTACAACTAACAATGGTCATCATTTAACATCCATTTTTCATGTTGGCATGGGTTGGGGTTTTGGAAGAATTTTTTTCATCTTATTCACAGCTGAATTGATTGATTATGGTACTTATAGTGTCCTTGTGGGGTACATCACAATTAATCATAAGGCAGTTTTCATCAAAATGCTCAAAAGTTCATATATATATATTATGAATTATTTGGAACTATGATGTTAATTCTATGCAGTGAAAAAATAACCTCCAATTCCAAAAAAGAAACTATGAATAATCTCACTGCACATATACACACATTATTATTTTAACCTTTAGTTTTCCAGCCTTGAATTTGTCAAGGCAAATTTTTGATGGTCAAATGCTTTTCCCATTGCTCATCCTCACCCGTTTCCAAACAAGCTAATATTTCTCTTAGTCTCAACACGTTTTCACAAAAAAGACTACAAGCAAGCACCACTGCTTGTATGTTGGTGTTGCTTATTTATAACATCTGCATGATATCGAGGCAAGTAGACAGTCATAAACACATATATATGATGGGTTTCTTTTCAGTTTCCATCTACCAAATTCACTCCCTCAGCTTTTGTTGGCCTAGAGCAGTAAATAAGACACTTAACTGAACTTGGAACCATGCATGTAGTTGGAAAGCAAACTTCTTAACTACACAGTCAGCCAAGCAGTGAATAAAAAGAAAATCTACATAATCAAATTTTTGATGAACGTGTCTTTTGGTGTTAGAAGCAAAATGCTTTTCAAAGAGAAAGCACCACACTCACATACACACATCTGAAAATTGAAAATAAGCCAAAGACTTTTATTCATTTTTTTCTTATAATTTTATTTTATTAATGGCTTAAATTAACAAAATGGAAACTGTTAAAAAGGGAAAATAATATTGACTGAATATAGTTCTATGTCAGCTCTGTAATGTTTCCTACTGTCTGCATACATTTATCAATACTCAATAGGCTTCATTTCTGATAATTTAAACCAATACCCACATTGACATCGTTTCGGCTCTCCCTTGTACAGATGCATCCAATGTATAACTAATGATTCCTCTTCACCTGAAATGATAATGGAATATATTTTAGTGTGAAAGAGAGAGACAACAGCTGAATATTGTATACCAGAGTCTGTCAAACAGCAGAAATGTAGCATACGGAGGGAGTGTAATGCCATATGTTAAAGCAGTAAGCGTAGTGAATGAGGAAGATCTGTCAAGGCTAATGAGAAAAAAAGGAAAACGTGTTGTATATGAAATGTTAACTTGTATGGGAAGTAGAGCTCAAGTGATCTGATAGATAGCTAGTGTCTGAGAGTATTAAAAGCCTGAGAAGAAGTGCATAGGATTGATGACAATTGGTATAGGATATTCAACGTGACTGGCCAATGAGTGATGAATGAATGAAAAATATAGCATTTATTAAAGCAATACATGACTAGATAGTAGGTGTGTAGTGACAACAGGTCTACTGCTGTCTCCACACACCTAATAAGAGTCAAACAGTAGTGATTTTTCACCATAGATTGTTACTACTGCCTTAACCTTTGTTGCCAGGCATCGTGTGAATGGTCGAGTGTGTGTATGTACATATTGATAAATAAAGGTATACATGCACACACATGCACATTTGTCCAGAGAGGGATGCATATTCCATTAATTTTAAAATCCTTTACATGAAACATATAGAGTAGTGTTTCTCAATCTTTTTATGCCATGTCCAACTTTGATATTCAAAAAACAAATGTACCTCATCATGAACCGACAAAGTAGATTTGTATACAAGTTTTATTTATTTGTCCCTTACTTATGCACCAAACTGAAGTAATTCATGTCCTACTTAGAGAAATATTGATATAGAGGGTAATTCTGTTAAACACCATATCTGTACCTACCTATGTGTGCATTTGTGTATGTATGTATGTGTGCATTTGTGTATGTATGTATGTTTTTCTCCTTGTCTCCGTATTCTTTCTGTTGAAGAGCGTAGCTCGAAACGTCAAAGACTTTCCGTATTCCCGAGCGTCATACTAATATATCCTTTTGTTATTTACACCTCCTGTCCTCGTCTGTTGTTATTATTTGTATATTCTCCCATATATATATATATATATATAGTTATAATAATAATAATAATAATCCTTGCATGGAATTTATAAATATTCTAATGCATCGCTATGTGCGTTTCCACAAATTACATATTTCTTAAGATTATAGTCTGTATTCCTAGGATGATTATAGTGTAGTCCATGGTATTCATGGACATCATGTAGATCATGTTCATGCATTTAAATCATCCCAGGAATACAAACTATGATCTTAAGAAACATGTAATTTGTAGAAATGCACATTACGCATTAAAATATTTTTAAGTTCCATCTAAGGATTATTATTGTTATTACTACATTTATCCTACATAATATCAGCACAGCTTGGTGCAACCTCAAAAAACTGGTATCGCCAATTGGCATCATTAGGCTGTAGCTAGCATAATAGAATAGGAGCTTTTATATGCATATTCAAAACATTTCCCATAAACGAACTTAAAGAATAAATATATATAGATACACACACACACACAATGATCATTTAAGCTATTTTCCCATGAAGCATGGGCCAGTTAGTACAGTGAAGCAGTCTTTCTGTGTCAGGTGGCTTTCCTGTCACCAACCCTCACTTGTTTTCAAGTGCAGTTATCTTCCAATCTATTGAACAGCTAACAGTCTGGACATGTTTTATGTGAGGAACTGAAAACAAACAACACTGCTTAAGGAGACTTTTGTTTGCAAAAATTGCACATGTTAAGACATGTGAGGAGGCCGTGATACCCTTTCATGGTGGACTGGGAGACAGCAATACAGGCAAGAACCACCCACTATATATATATATATATATATATATGATGATGGGCTTTGTCAGTCTCTGTATACCAAATCCTTCACAGATACTTGCCCAAAGTGACATATAGTGGGACTGAACCCGAAATCACATGGTTGGAAGGCGGATTTCTGTACCATGTAGCCATTCTAGTTATGAGTATATGTGTGTGTGCCTATATATATAACTACCAATCTGAAACAGTAAAGAGCAACAGGTTCACTGACACGACTCAAACCATTTAACTATTGCTTACCAGGTAGTTGTATTACAGATTATGCTACCTTCCATCTCAATTTTTGGTGATATAAAGTATTACTGCTTTCTCAATTTTACTGCATTACCTCCTGTAAGTTATTTATCAGTTACTTAGCAATAGCAGGATAGTATGGCCTACTAATGTAAGTTCCGTGCCACAAACGGTGTTCCTGCTTTTCTGACTAGAAAATTAGGTAGGTAAATAAATGACAACATAAGGAGGGAGTAACATACAGGAAGGAGGGAAACACTTGAGTATATCAGCCAGTGTTTGGAGGAAAGTATTTATAATATTTCAATCATCTCAGAAAAAGATAAAGGAAATACTGACTTTATCCAAATTCAAATGTAAGACTTACAAGATTGTAATTAAATACCACAAGGTATTTAGTTGGACATTACTGATTTTGAAGCAACACTGTTAAACAAAAAACACAGTATTGCTGTTGAAATAATAAAGCTTCACTATGTATCAGAATGACTACATGTGTGAAAACAGTGGATTAGGGTTCTTTATGTAATACAGACAGAAAATAATAGTGTGAAGATAACAGATTAGGTTTCATTATTTATAACTTTATATAAATAAATACTCACAGAATGAAAGTAAACATACTTTATTATTTCACAGCAAAGATTAGTTTGGGGGATTCAATGAGAATATGCGAGCTGAAACTGGAGCATCATGATTTCAAACCTATTTAACAAATTAACAAGAATACGTGGTGAATGTGCTCACACCAGCCTATATGCTTACATCAGATGTGTATTGTAATGTTTTACACAGACACAAAGTTGGTTTGTATATTTGGTTGTGTGTGTCCTGTAATTTCCTATTAATCACATACCATAATTCTTAACTTCAGCAACAAGACCGGCCATTATAAATTTGACACTTAGAAATTTTTTTACTAAAATGTTACACTTGTTAAACTGGAGGGATAAACATTTTGGATTAAATTGGGTGGATTACCATTGATGAGAAAGCAAAGACTTTACCCACTGTTATAATTGTCAGTTAATTGAAACAATGCATAATATGGAAAAAATAAATAATTAAAAAGCTTTACTTACATATACATCCAACAAGCCGCATATCAAATAGTGATGGTACAAGGTTGGGTTCACCAGAAGTCCCTTTTCCCCTTTTCTTCACATTCATTTCAAAAGGATCCTAGAAAGGAAAATGAGACAGATGCCAAATGTGTAGGCATGATACACATTGCTATAACTGATTTCAGCCATATAGTTGTGACTATAACCTGAGGCAACATATATACAAACACATCACATACAAATTATATATTAGACAGTCACACAGTAATGTGAATCACATTATGCAATTACACACATACATGTATTATTACCATCATCGTTTAACGTCCGCTTTCCATGCTCGCATGGGTTGGACGGTTTGACTGAGGAGTTGCAAGCCAAGAGGTTGCACCAGGCTCCAACCTGACCTGACCTGGCAAGGCTTCTACAGCTGGATGCTCTTCCTAACGCCAACCACTCCGAGTGTAGTGAGTGCTATTTATGTGTCACCAGCACGGAGGCCAGTCAGGCGGCACTGACATCGACCACACCCGAATGGTGCTTTTTACGTGCTAGTCAGGCAGTATTGGCATCGGCCACAATTTCACTTGACTCAACAGGTCTTCTCAAGCACACGTATATTAGTATGTATTCACACACACACACCTCTACATCTGCATAACATGTCACTTTTTGAGACATGTTCCATGCCAAGTGATGGATACGTAGACATTAAGTTTTTCCCCTTGGCATAATATTTAACTGTGTATGTATATATACTTGAAAGATTAGGAGTTATATTGAATTATTTCTCTCTTTTCAAATCCTACTGTTTTCATATAGATGTGTGTACATGTATGAGTGTATGTATGTAAGTGAAAATAAACCGGAAGCTTGTGAATGTCCAAAGATAAGGACAAACTCAGATGGAAAGCCACAACTTGAGATTATAAACCTGAACATTAGATATTTACTCTAACAAAAGGTACTAAGTTTTTTTAATTTGCCCATGTTTTACAATCTGTATACATATATATTTACATACATGTGTGTATGTATACTCACTTTTGGTGTGAACATTGCTTTAACTCTCTTATGAATTCAGTAGTAAGAATTGTTTTATACAGTTCAAATAATTTTCAAAATAATAAAGGATTTGGGTGGGTTTAGTAAATATACCTATATATTATTTATTGGGATATTAAGCTGTTTAGAATATCTTTGAAAGACGAGTGTTTACCAACTGAAAATCGTTATTGTTCATACAATTTTTGCAGACTCGTGTAACAGCAATTGTGGTTTTCTCACAATTAATTCCGGCATTTTTTTACTTTTCTTTTCAATTTATTATAAATCCTTTTCTAGAAACGCCAACAGTTGTAAGGCTATGATACGAAAATACTGACAACATACAAGTTGAAAAGCTTGCTGCTAAAGCTAATATGAGCATCAGCAAGGGACATAACTCAGACAAAAATGAGTTCTAGTCCTTGATTCATAATTTATTAAATCATTTATTTCGTATATTTATCTTTAAGTGTGATTGTATACGTTACAGTGACTCTAGGTTTGCTTTGATCTGTAATCAAACGCTTCCTGCTTTGAACGACTCCACACAGTTTTCAGGTAAAGTTACTATAAGTCATATGTCAGTGTGACCGTCTCGTTTTTATTATTATTATTCTGTGTCCTTCAATTTTTTTAGATGGCAGTGTAATTTGAAGGATATTTAGCTGTTATTTCTAGTAGGTACAGGTGCCTTCATTCATTGGCTGTGTGGCACAGGAGCTAATGTACTGACCAAAATACACCACTCTGCTTACACTAGATTACCCGACTAGCAAAATCGGATCTTTCTGATTTGACGGGCACCACTTGTTTTCGTTAAGAAACACTTTCAAACTTGGGATACTGGTAGAATGTGTCATATAAAACAACTTTTTCTCTTAGCCTTCTTAACAAAAATTTGTACATCCCAAGTTATTTCATGTTAAAGTTGTATTTCTGTAATTTCAATCAATCACTGACATCTATTCAGCTGAATACAGTTACTGCTGTTTTTGTAAACAATAATTTTTCGCCGGTGTCAAGAGAGGGTTAGGGTTATGGTTATGAGTTATAGGGTTAGGGCTATGAGTGAGGTTATGGCAAAAGTAATCATAACCCTAACCCTAAAGCTAAAACCAGTACAAACGCACGAACGATGTCATAAATAACAGTACCGCCGATAGTTGTTGTTGACAAACAACGGCACTAATTTTATTCAAGGGAAAAGATCCCATGACACCGTTAGAATATGTTGTTTACATTCTACGGCAGTAATTGTTTTCACCTCAATAGACGTCAGTGATTGGTTGAAATTACCGAAATACGACAATTTTTTACATGAAATAACTTCGAATACAAACATTTTTACCATTATTTACATTATTTACATTTGACGGATATTTGTCCTCATCTTGTTTGTTGTTAACACAACGTTTCGGCTGATATACCCTCCAGCCTTCGTCAGGTGTCTTGGGGAAATTTCGAACCTGGGTTCTCATTCCTAACGATGTTACTATTATTATATTATTATTATTATTATTATTACTATTATTAATCAGGTCGCTGCCGTGAATAGAACTCGGAACCTTGGGGTTAGTAGCCCGCGCTCTTAACCACTACGCCATATGTTCTATAACACAAAATATACAAGTATACGAAGTTTGAAAGTGTTTCGGTACCAAAAACACTACATAAAACATTAATGGAAAGTGTTGCCCATTATTTAAGTGTTGTTGTTTGTTTCTTCTCGAAACATGAATGACTCACAAGGGCCGGTTTCATTGGCGTACAGGTTCCCCACTTGGATGGGACACCGGTCCGAACTGGAACGTGGAAAGAGTGAGAGAAAGTTGGGGCGAAAGAGGCAGCAGAAGTTCGCCATTATCTTCTGCCGGAGTTGCGTGGAGCTTAGGTGTTTCGCTCATAAACACACACATCCCCACCGACCCCAGCCTAATCCATTTCTTTCCTTCTATCTCACACCTCCTATTCAGAGTGAAACACCGGCGGCATATAAACAGACCAGCCACCCGCTTTATCGTAAAAGCAATTCCCACCCCACTATTGGTTCAGTGCACTATTGGTTGGTGACCAAACGGTCACCAACTTCAGGCAACTGAAAACTACACCGAATTAACACGTGCAACATTCTATCTAGTAAGGAGTTGATATTGTTGTGAGGAGCTATTGATGTCCACCACCAATACATATTAAGACTCGAGTCATAAACCAGGGGTCGGGATCCAGGATCTTTTGCGAGGCTGTTGCCCAAAAGTTTCTTTAAAAAATACCATATGAGGTGGGAATCGAAATTCATAACAAATGGACCCATTTTTATGTATTCTTTGTTGTAGCAGAGCATATGCAAAGGGTAATGGTTTGAAACTGCTGGAAATAAAATAACAATTTTATTATATTTAGTGTTGGCTCGGCTAGAAAGTGTGTTGCCGGGACAACTAGGGCAACACCCCTGCATCCGCCACTGTAAACTGCCACGAATGATGTAATACGGGAACGAAATAGCATTGAATTGTAGCAGACAATACAGAAGGAGATATTTGTACTCCTACGTGTAAACTGTAAATTACTGCTTACTCATGTTGTTTTCAAATTTTGGAACAAGGCCAGCAATTTCGGAGAGGGAGGCGGTCGATTACATCGACCCCAGTTGTTGGCACTCCGTCGCTTACGACGTCGAGGGTTCCAGTTGATCTGATCAACGGAACAGCCTGCTTGTGAAATTAACGTGCAAGTGGCTGAGCACTCCACAGACACGTGTACCCTTAACGTAGTTCTCGGGGATATTCAGCGTGACAAGGCTGACCCCTTTGAATTACAATCGACCCCAAAAAGACGAAAGGCAAAGTTGACCTCGGCGGAATTTGAACTCAGAATGTAAGGATGGACGAAATGCCGCTCAGCATTTTCCCCGCCGTGCTAACGATTTGGCTAGCTCACTGCCTTCAAACTGCTAACCCATATTGACCACTAACAAACCAGCTAACTGGAATAAAGGACAGCTCTGTCCATTATTCCAGACATATTTAAAAAATAAGGCAACCACCGTCAGCTTTTCAACCATTCATCTTAACCAGAAAATGGTAAGAAGCCTCTCTGACCTATTCGAGTGCTTTGAATATTTTACTTCACTTTCCCAACCCCTACTCCGAACCTACCCCTAATCTACTCCACATATAACCTTGGCCTACATAACTCCCATTCAGTCTGTATTTAAATGATCATTTCTTCCTTTATTCATCGATTTGCCTTATCGTCTGCTTATTATCTATTTATCAGGAACTATCAATAAAAACACATTCACTGATTCTTTAATGCTGGTTCTCTCATTCAATTTATTCTATTCACTCCAGTTTATCTATTCACTTATTCGGTTATTCCGTTATTTATCTAAGATACTCTTCTTCCCCCTCTCCACCCCGTTCAGACATTTATCAATGAATGTTCTGTTCTTTTCTTTTCTACTCAAGGCACAAGGCCAGAAATTTTGGAGGAGGGTGAGGGGAGGGGGGCAGCCGATTACATCGACCCCAGTGCGTAACTGGTACTTAATTTATCGAGACCCGAAAGGATGAAAAGCAAAGTCGACCTCGGCGGAATTTGAACTCAGAACGTAACGGCAGACAAAAAATACCGCTAAGCATTTCGCCCGGCGTGCTCGCCAGCCCGCCGCCTTCATTTATCAATGAATATTAGACGCGTCTCCCGTTTACCTACAACTCATGTTTTTGTTTTGTTTTTATCTTGGGGGGGGGGGGTCGTTCGACCAATAATAAACACATGTACTAGTTCTATTTCACTTCTTTTATTTTTGTTTGTCAATTGGTTAACTATTTAACCAATTAACTATTAGATTGTTTGATTAGTCGTTCGATCAATCAATCAGCTTCGTCAATTGAAGAGTGACCAACCAAAAGCAATGCAGGAGATGGAATTCTGGAGACAAATAGTTGATGGTGTTCGTTTGCGAATGATGCGGTAGGTAGGTAAACAACAGGAACGACAGATATAAATGTTTCCAACTAATGAGAAATCTTCTAAATCATAAATTCCCAATGTTTTCTATCTAATCAGAAAATAATTAAATTTATGTCACTGCCGACACACTATTTTTAAGATAGCGTGTTAGCACTGCCTTTAATACCAAAGAAAGAAAAATAACACTAAATAGATTGAGCGATGCGATTTTAACAACTGCTATAAATGTATCAATTATAATTATATTTTAGTATAAATTAGTGTTGTGGCATTAATTGTATACAATATATTCTATAATCATTACTGGTATCATTATAGTTTTATATCTTGGTCAATTCAAGTGATTTGGTAACAGCTTTGATATTAATTTGACGTGTGTGCGTGCGTGTCGTAGGCATTTTCTGCTTCGCTAATCTTTAGCATTATATTTACATCCGCTGGGTAGTTGTGTTCCACAACTCTACATAGCCCCTCTTCTTTATCCCAAATCACTATGTCAAGTCTATTATGTATCAGGGACATTCCACCAGCGCTCTTTTTACTATGAGTGGCTATGGCTTCTACCATACTGTGGGATTCTTATTTCTTTGGACTTAGGCTTATCCTGCCAATGGATTTCATTATATAGTGTCTTAAGATATACCGTCATGACATTATATATATATATATATATATATACACATATATACACATATACATAGCATATAGGCATGGTAGCTTCTGTACCCTTATGTATAAGTGTATCCTCTCTCTCTTTCTTTCTATGTGTGTGTGCGTGTGTATGTGTATGCGTCTACGCGCGCGTATATTTGTGTGTGTGTGAGATTTTAGCGTCTTTCGTCTTGTCCAAAGAAAACGTTTTGCCTGTTTTGTGATTATGACGTCATAATAGCGATAACGTTTCTCGGAGATTTTCGTTTCAAAAGTCTTCAGTCTCTTTCAACCTTTCACGGTGATTAGAGGCTAGGGAATGTGTGCGCCAGGGGACGTACCCAGGCAGTGAAGACTAGAGTGAAGTGAGAGTCATCTTCAGCTTGTTTTCAGTGTTTGTGGGGATACTTTATGCACCCTTAAGTTCTTAAACACCCAATGTAACATGCTGGTTGGTCGTATAACATAGTTACAAGGTGTACGGTAGTGTCGCTGGGCGATCTTTCGATACTAATTCTTTTTGTTTCAGCGTTTGTTTACATCAATTCGGCATTTTCCGTAAGGGAAGAGTTTCTTTGCTCTATTAAGCAGCAAACAGCAGGGACAAAGAAAAAAAGCAAACATAAACACACTCTCTCTCTCTCTTTCCCTCTCCCTTAAAAACATATGTCAGTTATCTCTCTCTCTCTCTTTCTATATATGCATATATCCATACATATATGTACATACCTACATCTATATGTATACATATGGGTACAGGGCATCACAACACAAAAAAAAACGTTAAACTATATATATATATGTACACACACACACACACACACACACACACACACACACATATATATATACATACATACATATATACACACCAAACTTTATATCATTACCTCTCTCCCTCTCTCTCTATATATACATACAGATAGTGAGATAGAGAGAGAGTATGTTTATGTTTGCTTTTTTTCTTTTTCCTTGTTTGCTGCTTACCACAGCAAGTCTTAGCATACCAACATCAAAAGAAATCGCGCCCTCTATCTCTTTCGCGTCCTTTCCATCTTCCCTTACGAAAACTGCCGAATTGATGTAAACAATCCCATGTGGTCGCTTTGGCAGTTACCAAATTAGTATCGAAGGTATGCCTAACCGTATGAACTTTTAGCCAGGCGATTCCAGTGCAGGAAACCTGGGGGGCCCAACCAGAAGCATTCCTCACTCACCGTACATTCCCGCAGAATAATTTATCCTAAATAATTCTGTGACAGCAAAGAGAAATAACAATAACGTTAAATAACAAACAAAATGATAAACAGGAAATGATTATCACTTAAATAATTCATGCGTATATCAACAGAATATAATTATGAATATGGTGAGTATTTTAATAAGAATTTAGTTTGTTACTTTCAAAATGTTTGAGCATCTTTTCAATTTACTTCTATAATAAAGCAACATTTATTCTTCATTTGATGAACGTGGTATTTTAATTAAAAAAATGTCTTGCTTTAAAATGTCTCAACATTTCAAATAATTTTTGTAATAAAGCAACATTTATTCTTCATTCGATGTTTGATATATTACATGAACATGGAGAGTATTTTTTAAAAATGTTTTTTTGCTCAAAATGTCTGGTCATTCGACGTTCGATATCCTGCACCAGATTGGTGAGTATTTTAATAAAAATAAGTTTTGCTGTTAAACGTTTGAGCTTTTTAAACAAGTTTTTTGGATACCAAAATATTTATTCTCCATTCGATGTTCGATATACTGCACACATCACTATTATTATAACATGACAGCAAGTGTATAATTTGCCTTGGTCTCTTTGTGTTTATGTTGCAGTGTATGTTTGTCAGTCTCCATCACTCATTTTCTCTCACTCCTCTCTCTCTGGATTTCCGATTTGAATCTGTCATCGACATCTTTCAGACACGCATTTTATTTTTGTTTTTCTATCTATCTATTTAGCTAGCTAGCTATCTGTCAATCTGTCTTGTCTGTCTGTCTACATGTCTATCTACCTCCCTATTTCTGTCTGTCTGTTTATGTATGTATGTATGTACGTGCGCGCGCGTTCATGTGTGTATAGACGTTTGGATGGGATAATACCTCTGATGAGGAACCATCTGCTGCTCTTTGGATAGTTCGTCCGCTTTGGTCCTCACCTGACACCTAGCTCCCAACTGTGGCTCTTCGAAACTGTGCATACAACAGCAGCCACACCCCGTGCAACGGCTTCCACAGGCCGGCTGAACCATGATGAGGATAGACGACAGCTTTCAACCCTCGGTGATGCATATGAAAACTGGACCCGGTGGACTGCACAAGGAAAAGCACAAGATATATTCAGCGGGCAGGAGAGCGGACCAGCAAGCGTTGCTGGAGCGAACAGGGTACAGTGAAACACAAAAGAAGCTGCGGCTATCCATTGCATCCCAACTTATCTCTAGTCGTCTTGACTCCGTTGCAGTCCTGGAGCGATAAGCAAATGACAAAGCAGCAGGTATGGATGCACAGGAAACTGTAAGGCGGACAAGGACATAGGGTTGCTCTCCGTTACTGAAGCAGCAGTGGAGTTCGGCATTCTCGTGGATGTCTGAGGATTGCCCTCTTTAGGATTGTTCTGCGCATCTCCTATGACCTGAGGAAGGAGCTAGAAAAGGTGCCCTAAACATGGACCTCTTCACCTTACCCTGGCCTGCATCCTGCGCCAGGCGAGGATCGCAACCATGTGGTCGAAATAGAAAGACGAAACTGGTGACATCGCTCACCATTGGCGCATGGACTGTGCGAACATTCTGGCACAGCTCCTAAGCAAACAGACCTGTGAGACGGACAGCGCTTGTTGCAAGAGAACTCGGCAGGACAAAATCCACATTGCAGCTCTGAACTAGACCAGGCTTGCAGGCAAAGGTCAGTGATTGAGGTCAAAACCGGCTATACCTTCTTCTGGAGTGACCATAGCAGCAACCAACGTCGTGAAGTAGGAATGTGTTTTGCCATCAGATCTGGTCTGATCAGTAAGCTAACCATTCTCCTCAAAAGACTGAATGATTGATTTCAGTCTCCCACCGCAGAGGAAAGTGCCAAGACACCATCATCATTACCTGTGCCCCCACCATGACTTTTACGAAGACTTGGAAGCCCCCATAGCAGCTGTGCCTCAGGAGGACAAACTCGTCGTTCTCGGCGACTTCAATACCAGAGCTGGTACAGACCACTAGACATGGGAGGGAGTCACTGGAAGAAACGGAGTTGACAAGAGCAACAGCAACAGTCATCTACTACTGAAAGCCTGGGCAGTGCACCGTGTTTCGCTTGCCCAACGCCAAAATGACGTCTGAAGGCATCCATGCTGCAAACATTAAGACGCGATAGGCTGGATGTTTGGATGATGAAGGCCATGTGTGACACAGAATGCAAAACTCGACATGCACATCCAGCCCAGGCGGCGACCACAAAGGAAACTGGCAAACAAGCCACTAAACATTGGCAGATTGGGATGACACAATGCGAAACAGGACCTCAGTGAAGACCTGGGCAACAAGTTGAGCCAAATAGATATTGGTAAAAAGGGAGTAGAGGAGGACTGATAGTAAACTATTCAACCTGCAGAGACAACAGGCCAAAGACAAGGCAGAAGAGGACTCAATGCGTGACTTCCTGTTTGCAGACAACTGCGCCCTCAGTTCCACCTCAGCTGCACCAGAATATAAATCGATCTTCCACTGATTGCAACAACTTTGGCCTCACAGTCAGTACTCAGAAAACAGAAGTCATGCGCCAACCTGCCTCGCAGAAACCTTATGTAGAACCAGTGGAAAGGGGAAACTTGAAGGTTGTTAAGTTCACAAACTTTGGTGGCACACCTTCCAGATCTGTGAACGTTGACGATGAAGTTGATACATGTGTCACCAAGTGAAGCTCAGCATTTGGGCGGCTACGTGAATTAGTGTAGGAGAGGTGAGGCATTAGACTGGCCACCAAGTTGAAGGTGTGCAAAGCAGTTGTACTGCCTACACTGCTGTACACCTGCAAAACTTGGACGGTTTATGAACACCATGCCAAACCGCTTCCACAGGAACTGAGAAAGTTGTTGAAAATCACCTGGCAAGGTCTCTGGAGCTGATTAGCCAAGTGTTTAACACACTGCTGAGGAGAGCGCAGATCCAGTAAGAAGGCCACCTTGTTCGAATGCCTGACACACGACTCCCCAAAAGACTGTCCAAGTAAGGTGGACAAAAAAAGCGCTTCAAGGATACGCTCAAAAGCCCCACTGAATAGCTTTGAGATCAACCTCAATACCTGGGAAACGCAAGCATAAAAACTGCCATGCCTGGCGAATGGCCACCTCGTACGAATAGAACAGGGCTGCAAGAGCATAAAGCAAACACGAACTGTGCAACTCCAGAGCCAACTCCTTGCCTTCAGTCCCAACAGATCACCGGTACCCGACCTGTGGTAGAACCTTTTCGTTTTGTATCGGATTGATCGGTCATAGCCGGACACATCGCCAACCGTCCTCTTCATCCACGTGATGTCCTCATTCATCGTTGACGATCTAATAATTCTTTCTACTATAAGCACAGGGCCTGAAATTTTGTGGGGAGGGGGACTAGTCGATTACATCGACCTCCAATGTTTCTCTAGTACTTAATTTATCGACCCCGAAAGGATGAAAAGCAAAGTCGACCTTGGCAGAATTTGAACTCGCAACGTAGCGATGGACGAAGTGCTGTTATGCATTTTACCCAGCGTGTTAACGATTTTGCCAGCTCGTTACCTTACAGGACGATCTAATAATGAAAGTGTGTGTGTGTGTGTATGTTAGATACATACGCACCCACAACTTAATGTTTCAGTATAAATTGTCTAAGAATTTACAAGATACATTTTAGTCGTACTTGGTAGGAATGGTAACTAAATTTCGTTCAAGAGGAAGTAACTCCGGCTCTCCCAGAAATCGTTTTAGTTTTGTAAGAATTTCGTGGTTTTCGTTTATTTTTGTTTTTCTTAACTATCAAGCTGAGAAAAATAGTATTTTTACCTCCATTTTTTTAGCTTTATATGTAAAACGGTTATGTGTCTCCAGCCAGCAGGCCCGATCTACACGAGGATGCTACTCGAGAAAATCATTGACCGAATAAGGCACATGAGATGGAAGGCATACTTCAATGACCAAGCTACATTGCTCCCACAGGTCAACAGTTACAACATCAGATCCAGAAGTTTCCCACCCAGAAACAAAGACCTTGAAACCTTCATAGCGGACCTACTGGATATCAACTGCAAACTTGGATTCTGCAAATCCTCCAGCCCTTTTCAGTGCAAGCTTTCTTCTGTTATTCATCTCCTTAAAAATTCAGATTGGGCTTTACTCTTCTCTGATAAACAAATAAATAAATAAACTAGAAGATGCCATCACGTATGATAGCCTCTTAAAGAATAGCATCACACAAAATTTTCGAAACATTTTTCATAAAAAGCTTTACTGTATCATTTGAAAATCTGCCAAATGCATTCCATTGCAAAAATTACCCGGTAACGAAGGGATGCTCAGCGAGTGTGTGCGTACCAATAACGAGAACTGCTTCACGGATGGAGATTTTATATTTCTATTCATACATTGTTACATATGTTTCGGCATGACATATTATTATGGGACCACCTCGCCATGCAGTTTTCTCACCCTCCCTCCTTCGCCCTTTTCTCCCTGTCCCCTACTCATCTCTTTTTTGTCCTTCTTCTCTCTTGTCTTTCTCTCCCCAGTGGGTTCAAAAGGGAAGAACCAGCCGTGTGTCAATGTCTGTGGGAGTCTCTATGAGAATCTAAAACAACGAAAGCATGAGATAGTCATCCTCAGTTGCGAGTGACACCTAGTTTTGCAATGGAGCCTTGTATTCGGCAGACACAACGACCCAATGAATAGTGAAAAGGTAGAGACCTGGTCAAGTCTCTATTTGCACTCTCGTCGCATCAGCGAATGATGGTTCTGCAAGACACGACTACACAATGCTCCTAGCAGCCACTGACCCTATGAAGGAAGTGTAATGGTGTTGGTGCTGGTGTCTTGGCTTGTTGAACAACCATCACCCCGAATACTATTAAGTGGGACATAGTTTGTGCAGAACCGGTCCCACTCTCTCGTCCTTCAAACTTGTATTAGTCTGGGTTAATAAATGCTGCGAGCCCAGTAATTACCTTTTCTTAGTTGAGCAGATGTCACATCTTGGATGTGCCGCTGGGTTGAGGATCAACAATTGTGTCCCTGTTGGTTCGAGACAACTCAGGCACCCAAAACATTAACGAAACAGTGGTACAAATTAACAACTCATATTTGTTCGCAAGTGATATCTTTTGCCTTTTACTTGTTTCAGACAATGGAATGCTGCCATGCTGGGGCACCGCCTTGAAGAAGTTTTTTGGTCGAACGAATCGACTCCAGCATATTTTTTTTTCTTTTTAAGCCTGTTACTTATTTTATTGGTTTCCTTTACAGAACTGCAAAATGTCTTATGGTTAAGCTGGTTCCCATGCATTTCCCTGAAGAGAAGATTAGTTTCTTATCAACATCATCTATTCCTATGGAAGGTATAATTTGTAATCTTCGAAACATATGTTGGAAATAAAAGAATTCATTTAACATATGCGTTTTACTCCATTTACTAAATCTATATATTTAATCAAGTACCCAAAATAACAAGGAGTTTCAACCTCATAAACAGGAGTTACACCACAGTCATTTTGCGATCTTTGCTACCCTGGTATCTATTAACCAATTTATTTTGTCCGAGTTAATTATTAACTTAGAGAAAATAAATACATATAATAAAAAATATATATAGATATATGCATATATATATACATATATATATATATATGCATATATATTCTACTATATTCTACTTCTTCCCCTTTTTCTCCCTCTACCACTCTTTCTCCTTACCCCTAACTGGTCACATGTGTCCAGTCACTCACTCTTTTCATATCTTGGTCTCCCCAACTCTTTCACGTCTGGCCGTATAGTCTTTTTTGTGTTTATTTCACTGTTTCGTTTTCCCTCCGCCACTACCCTCCATGGAACAAATTTAATTTGTGTCCGTGGGAAGAGCCATTTTAACGATGCGTCCTGCTCTAACTCTTCGAAACGCCAATGTTATAATGGTGGCAGCTGATGAAGGAAATGTTCTCTATGTGGCCTGTGTGTTTTCTGTACCCTGTTTATCATTTTGTGCATGTTTTTTTGCAACACCATGTACCCAGATATGCATCTATATATACATGTAGATGAAGGTATGTACATACATCTACATATATATATGCATATACTCATATATTATATATATATATATATATATATATATATATATATATATATGCATGCATATATCTATGTGTGAGTGTCTGTATTTACATCTTTAGCAGTTTGGCAAAAAAAGACCTATAGTTAGTTATCAGATTAATTTAATGGAGTCTAAATGGCACAGGTCAGGCAGGTAGCAAAAATGTTAACCTATTCTGATCATCATTATCTAAAGTCCTTCCATATTGGCACAGGTTGGATGGTTTGACAGGATCCAGTAAGCTGCATCAAGCTCCAATGCCAGCTTTAACATGGTTTCTATGACTCGATACCCTTCCTAATGTGAACCACTTTAGTATACTGGGCACATTTTCCTGTGATACCAGCACTAGCATGTTTGCCAATTAACTTGTAAGAAGATCCTTTGATTGAGTGGAGTTGTAGTAGAGAGGGAAGCAGCTTTATTGCAGGTGGTGAAATACTAAGGTATGATAGAGGGACAGGCACAGGTAGCTTGCTATAGTGGAAATATATGACTACCCTGCATTATGAGGGTGGATATGAGCAGTTGGAAGGAAGACAAAGATTGGGACAAGGTGTCAAAAAGTTGTCCAAAGGTTATCTTGCAAATACCAAAACATGGCTGGTGTTTGCAATACAAGTACAAGAATTTTAACTCTAATGAAACTGCAGTCCATTTACTGTACACCATTTATGAGTACAACCTCAGCGGCCTTGATACAGAAAAAATATTTTCTGGTGTATATTTGATTTTAAAGAATGTTGCAAGTTTATTCATCAGGTTAATCCTGATCAAGCAGACTTATGACCAAAGATAGGCATCCCAGCTGTGACCATTTCATCTTTTTATACATCCAGGATTTATATTATCCAATGTGTGCCTCCAATTTTGAAGATGGTTGGTGTAATTTTAAAAGAAATTTGGCGGCTATTTCTAGAAAATTAAGCAACCATGTAGAGATCCGCTGAAGCTTACTTCACAATATTTTCATATTCTGTCAAGGAAAATAAATGGAAAAGGTTTCCATAATCATCCATCTAACTGAAGTAAGGATTAAGAAGATTCATGCTAGGTACAATGTACAAGATTAATCCAGAGACCTACATTTCATTCATCCAAAAGTGTCACTAGTATAACAATTGTTTCTAATTTAGGCACAAAACCAGCAATTTTGAGAGGAAGGGGTTAGTCAATAACATCCATGCCAATACTTGACTGGTGTTTTATTTTGACACACTCCCACCTACCTCCAAAGGACAAAAGGCAAAGTTGACTTTGGTAGGATTTGAACTTGGAATGTAAGAGTCAGATTAAATACTGTAAAACATTTTTCAGTGCTCTAATGATTGTTAATAATTGTTTCAGTAATTTTGAGGGGAGGGGGTTAGTTGATAACACTGATGCTAGCACTTGATTGGTACTTTATTTTTTAACTTCCAGACAAAATTCAAGAGAAAACAATGCTCTAATGTTCTTGTCAATTTACCACCCTAACAGTGCTACTAATGCTGGAAGATCTATGCACCCACCTCTACACAATCACACACAGGCCATCAAGTTTGAATTGACAGGATGAATATAATAACTTAAGCGGCGACTTTAATCACATTAGAGCATTTACCTGGTGAAATGGAATGGGAGTTAATTATTCTAAAATATGATTTGTTTTGTTACCTCATTTCCTGCAAGTTTTGCCAACAATTCAAACCGTTCTACACCAACAGCATGACCAAGAGCATCGGGCATGGAGACGTCAGAAGCTGTAAGACAAAACACAGAAGCAATTAATGACAAAATATTTATAAAAGATAACTGAAGTTTTTATTAAAACACTGCATTAACTGATATCAGTCATGCACTTCTCACCTTGTTGATACAAAGCAGGAAAATATCTTGCAAACAATAGATTGTATGATACTTGTGTCGCATGCACTGGTTGCAAAAGGTGTGCATAGGTCGAAGAATAATGAAGCAAACACGCCTTGCTAGATGTGTAAAGTTAGTCTCCATGAACGATGTGATACAGCTGAGCTGAGGGATTAAACTAAAACAAATCAGCTATAGTGCACACAAATGTAGTTTACATTAAAATGGATATGCGATGTATAGAAGGATCACAGAGGGGTTAAAGAAATGCCAGGATACCCAAGTAGAAGAGGAAGACAGACAAATGATAAAAGCTGATGTCGAATCTCACAAACAAAATTAATGTTGCATGGTATATTTTAGACAAAATACAACACTATATAAATACACTGAATACCATTAGTATTGCATGGAAAATTGTATACAAGACACACCATGAATACTGTGTGGGAGAAACCATAAAGACACCAATACTTTTATAAGTACAGCAACATAGATATAAATACTGAAAGGAAAAACTTCAAACAAGACATAATCAAATATCTAACACCATTAGTGAAGTATTAAACCTTAGACAAGAAACTCTATATGAAACATCAACTTAACATTGTAGAATACTCAGTCACTTACATGCTAATTTAATGAGCAGATAATTCACTTGATCAAACTGTTTGCTCATTGTCAAAACCAATAGTGAACCATTTACATTTGACTTAAGGTCCTTTAACTCAGTAAAAGATCAGTTGTATGCTAGTCATTAAATCTACCTTCCTATAAAATGTAAGGCTTCACATCAATCATCATCATGATTTAATGTCTTCCTTCCATGCTGGCATGGGTTGGACAGTTTGACAGGAGCTGGCCAGGCAGGCGCTTGCGTCATGCTTCTGTGCATGTTTTGGCATGGTTTTTACAGCTGGATGCCCTTCCTAACACCAAGCACTCCATAGAGTGGGTTGAGTGCTTTTTACATTGCACTCACAGAAGCAAGGTCAATTTTGGCATGGTCTTTACAGCTGGATACCCTTCCAAAGGCCAACCACTTTTCAGTGTGAACTGGGTGCTTTTTAAGTGGCACCTGCATTGGCAGGGTCACCAAGTGACTTTGCAAGGCAAAGAGTCTTTGAGAGGTGAAGGGGCTTTGGAGGTGATCTTGTGTCAGATGATGAAAAATTAGAGTGTGACAGAGGCAGAAACAGATGTCTTGTAGAAGTCCATGGTTACCCAACGAGAGGGAAAGAAAGAGAACAAGAGTTAACAAGAATGAGGGTAGAAACAGTTACCTAAAGAGGGAGTGGGAGTTAAGAAAGAGGTGTGCTGCTGTAAAGGAGATACACAGTTATCTAGCTAGAGGTAAGAGCAAGGGAGGGAGTGAGAGAGAGTGAGCAAGAATGAGGATAAAATTACCATCAAGTTCCACTTAAAAAAGGAAACCTAGATGTGGGTCTATCAGAAGGAGTTATTAAAAAGAAAAAAAACACTTAAAATAACAGTCGCTACAATCAATAATTAATCAAGGTACAGCAAATATCTGAAATACAGAAAATAGGTTAAAAGAAAAAGTTTATAAGTCATGTTTTGTTAAAATAATTATTTCATTAAAATGTCATACATTATGTTAGTGTATAACTGTTAGCAGAGCGAAAATTGATTTAATTTAATGACTGAAATTTGATTTTTACAATAGCAGGTAAAAGTCTGTGAATCCATATCTGAAAACAATGTCAATATTTTTACTGTACATTGACATTAGCAGCTCAACAACATTATATAAAAGCATTGTGATCTAACGTTATGGACCACTGTATATATTGTGTGTGTGTGTGTAATGTTTATGCTGACAATCTAAAAATATACCAGTGTTAGACTGTAAACACAAACTCTAATATAACTATTTTATAAAAAAACTTTTTTGCATTTGTTATAATTTGTTTAAATCACTTCATTCAACCAAAGAAAATTTTTACATCAATCAACTGTCCATAATACCATATGTGTCAACATTTTCATTTCACATCCATTTTCTATGCTGGCATGAATTGGACAGGTTGACCCAGTCAAGTCGGATGTCATTCAGAGTTACCGCCCACATACACAAGGTCACAGGACTCCATTTCACTCAGACACATCAGTTTTGGCATGGTTTCTATGGCTGGATGACCTTCCAAATGCCAACCACTTTATAGAGTGTACTGGGTAAAGTTTATCATTGCACTAGCAGTTACATATCAATCTTTTACTGATTACACTCAGTGGACTGCTGGCCATATTGGAGTACCACCTTTGAGGGATTTTTGTTGATCATATCAATTCTAATACTTACTTTAGATTTAATTGATCTCTACTAGTCAAAACACATTACAAGACAAATACATGAACCAAATTATCTAATGTATCCTTCCTTTGTGAAGATGAGATTTGAAGGAATCTAGCTGCTATTCTTGCAAAATTGAACAACCACAAAGGGTTTTTATGAGGTCACTACAATCAACAATACCCATTACCTACAAATTTGTTCGACAGCAAAAACTATTTATCTGCTGTAAATTATTTTGATAATTACCCAAAAATGTTAAATGTTATTTAATACTAATCATGTCATTGTGTGTGTGAGTAAACATTTTTAATGTGAGTACGAGTTGAAAGCTGGGTGTGTGGGAGGGATTTTAAAACAATTGTTTCTAGAGCCAGATGCTATTACAAAAAGTAGCCAAGAAAGAGACGTTTCTGTTTTTCCTTTTTCAACCTACCTTACTCTAGAGCAGTAGTTCTCAACTGAGATCCATATAAGATTTTTGGGGGTCCACGTAAGCAAAATAGTAAATTGGGGACGCACAGTAGTATATTAAAGGTCCATGAAAAAAAATTTGCTTCAGATGTATTTATTGCAGGAAACAGCTAGTTTTCTTTCTCTAACATTTTTCATTGTTCAACTTTCACAAGGGAATGTTTGAAAAACAAAATAGGAATTTTGAAAGAAGTATCTAAAAAGCTGTTTTTAAATATCAAATGGCTAAGAGGGTCCACCAGAGTAAAATAATAATCAAAGAGATCCATAGATAAATGATGGTGGGGAACCACTGCTCTAGAGAAAAATACAGAGGAGACAATAAAGGATTTTTATCTTATACCCACGTAGTCGATAGCTGCAGCTCCTTAAAAAAAATTACAAGTAGCTGTGCCTCCCAAATAGACATTTCTATTAACAAACATACGATTGTTTGGAAACCAGAATGAATAATTAGCTCCTAATACTTGTTTATATAATATGTGATAAACCTAAGGTTAACAACCTATCCAAAATAAACATTACTGCTATTTCTATTTTTATATTGACTTGTAACAGAATACTATGAAAACACTTACATTTGCTAACGTCTAGGGTTTTAAAAAAAGGTCAACAGGATACACGAACAAAAATAATATAAACTGTTGTAATAAGTTAACGCTCGTAATGCAATCGTGAGCCAACACAAAAGATACAATGGTTAAAAAAGGAACCAGTTAAGTGGTTAAAGCACAAATAACCAGCAGGTAGATCTGGTTTAGAGATAACCAGAATGTCAAGGTCAATTTGAGATCACAAGATAACGGAAATAACATGTGGATGTGCGTGTGAAGATAATAGGTGAGGAAGGTAGGAAGTTCGAAATTTTGGAAGGGTATGTATCTTCACCACTTCTGTGATATGCTATTTTAACTGCTCGACCAAGCTTAAAACAAAAGCTCCAGTTAGCCCTGCGACTGATTTGATCGACATTAAAGAGTTACAGCCCCTTGTAGCAGTAACTCATAAATTGACAATTTAAAAAAATATATTTTTATAAACAGAAAATTATAAAAACTTAACGCAATTAAAATAAACATTTCTTAGCCCTGATTGAGCTGGCTTATGATCAAAGATATTCCAACCGTGACCATCTCGTTTATGTAATCCTGACTACATTATCCAACAGAACATTCATTTTTTTAAAAAATGAAGTATAATTTGAGGAAAATTTATTTGCTATTTCTAGTAAGTCAAGCGATGACAGAGAACCCTTGTAGGCTAGTAAAAGAAATCGTAATTTTCTTTAGCAGAAGGTAATTTATATTTTCATTAATCATGTTTTTTTTCATTCGATTTCTTCTTTTTATGTCAAGCAATGGAGGAGGATCAACAACCGTATAACCTCTACAAGTCCTCTAAGATCGATACGATTTATAATCAGTTTGTACAACTGCGGGTTAATGTGGCCAGGATGGGAATTCTATGGTGTCGGGGAAGGCGTATATGTGAAGGAAGGACAGGAATATTTAGTGCAAGTACTTGGCGATGACAGTTCAGAGTAGCAGAAACTATCGTAGGAACTGTAGAAGAGGAAGTGAAAAGAAACAACAGTTGTGAAGCCATTGTCATTACATGCAATTTCTTGACCTGTTAGAAATAATCAAATTTCCCTCAAATCAAAACACACTATACCGTCTGAAATAAGAAATACTGAGAAATATAATGTAGTCCAATATTTAAAAAATAGTTGCTTACAGCCGGAACATCTTTGATGCTAGGTCTACTGATTCAAAGCTAACTTGGAGGTAAAGCATCATCAATCACAATAAAGTGAAGAGGTTAAATAACAAATGGTTAGTAATTACTCTTGCTAAAAAAATAGCGAAAGAGGAGGAAAAAAGAAGCTAAAAGCTAAAAGCGGTGAGTACAAAATAATGACCTCAACTCAATATCAGAGGTCATCTGAAATATATCGAATAACCTGACGGAATTCACAAGAAATGGAGCTTCGAATGAGATCTAAGACCAACGAAATGACTGCGTATTCGGCAGTGAGCTGTAGAAAATTATATGAAGTAGGCCTTAAGTTATTTATTAACACCAAACCTTGGCTAAGAACTGCAGGTAGCATATTTGAATAATTAAAAGAATAACATTTTTTTAAAGTAACTGTCATAATAATGAAAACTATGTGGAAGGGACAAGTAGAGTCATTTGATATTTATTTTATCGATTGCAGGAACTCAAAGATCCAATGACAGTTATTTTGCCTTACTTCCTACTATTTCTCCCACTACACCACCAAGTCGAGAAAAGGGATTACCAACACAGTCGAACTACTTGACAAGTAAATCCCTTTTCATTATCCACTAAAGGTTTCCAAATAATAATTATAACAACGATAATTTCAAATGTTGGCACAAGGCCAGCAATTTTAAAGGAAGGAGTAAATGAATATCATCGATCCCAGTGTTCGACTGGTACGTTTTTACACGACACCTAAAGGATGAAAAGTGAAGTCGACCTCGGTGACATTTGAACTCAGAACGCAGTGGTAGACGAAATACCGCTAAGCATTTAGTTCGGACGTGGTAACGATTCTGCCAGCTCGTGGCCTTAATAACAGTAGGATAAATTAAGTAATGTTTAATAACAATAGGATACATTAGGTAATGAAGTCCTATATTACACTGAAATATTGTTGACTACAGCTCTACTCGATCAGGTTTATGTAAGGGATTGTGTGACACCTGTCCAGTGCCAACCTTAACTTCCTTACAGGTTAAACAACAAACTTGATTACTAAACCCTTTTCTAAATTTGTTATATGCAATCTGTTAATTTGTTATACAATTTTAAGGTCTACCGTGAACCAGCTCATATCTAAGTATACTTAACAGTTAAACAGAAAATGTTAATATTTTCGATAAATCATAAATTTCAATACCTACACACATGTTTTACAACAATTTGAATGGGAGAAAAGGCTCATTATATTTGGTTCTGAAGGCAAAACTTGAAATTTTTATGAGGAAAAATAGGGGCTAATGCATAAAAAGATTCAGGGGGCTTTCCATGCAAACAATCCATTGATAAATAAAAGTAACTAAATGTGAAAATGCTTTAAAATAAGTGTCCTGGACACTAACTGCAGATAGATCCAAAAATAAATCTAATTTAATTGCTGAACACAGTCACTTATCAAAATTATTTAAATCTGTTTCCACTTGACAAACAGCCTGGACTTTAAACTCACTTCAAGTAGAAATGGATCACACATTGTAGTTTAAACCTAAATCTACTTTGATCAAACCTAAGCTCAAAGACATTCAAACCGTAAGAACCCTGCCTTATAGCATATAAAGACATATAATGTATAGTTTTCTAATTTAAAATCGTAGTTAGTGTGGTCTAAAGGAATATCTTAGTCTATTATAAACAACTAAACTTAGTGCAGAAATCTTATTCGCCACTAATTCGTTAATAACAATGGGTAGCCCCATAATAATAACTCTTATGTGATTGTCTGGAAAAAAGTTGCCCCTTAAGCAGAAAAAAAAGTAGGCTCACTTCATTCCGAATATCTGAGCGAAATGAAAATATATTCAATAATGAAAGTATTAATATTGTACTAAAAAAAATCTGTGGTATTTGTTTTTTTTCCTTTGCATTTTAAGTTGAAACCCATGCAATTGCCCAAATTAGTTCCTCTATCCTTTAGGCTATGGTAAGGACATGGGGACTATTCACAGCGTCCCTTAACCATTAGTATAAATGTGGCCGGCGTGGTACATTATGAGGACAATGGGGATGTTGTTGGTAGTGAGTCATCATTTGAATTGAGAAAACGTATCGCAACAAATGTAAGAAATCCTGGGAGAAAACATTTCTATGAAATTTAAAATGCTACTACTTTTTAAAAATGAAAATATCATTCCACATGCAAATGACATGTTTATATGCCTCGTCTATTTTAAATGAAAACATTAGGACGGAATGAAAAGAGAACGTCTTTCATTACTCAAAGATAATACAACCCCACCCCCATTTCTTTCACTATTTTACCCAGGTATTCTTGCAATAAAAGTTTTTGAAAGGTATCGAAAGAACCCTAAAATAAAGTGATCGTATGTTAGACATGTATGTGTGTGTGTGTGTGTGTATATATATATATATATATATATATATATATAGAGCGAGAGAGAGAGAGAGAGAGAGAGAGAGAGATATGAACAGATTAGTAAAGATATCGATAAGAAACGATTTTCTCTAGGTCATTCCCTCATCTATCAGTCCTGTGGTAAAAGCGTTCAATCATGACCATTTTTGTGTAACTGAGACAACATCCGACATGTGTCCTTCCTTCTTTCGAAAACGGTAGAATTTGAAAGAGATTTGGTTGTTATTTCAAGCAGATTGGGAGAACGCCTATTAGTCTCCTTGAAACCCCACCTCATCCACCTTTTATTTTTCAGATTCGTAATTTATGTTTGAAAAATACACATGTAAAAAGAGAAGCTTTAGAAGCACTAGATAATTTCCGACTCTAATATACAGGAATGCAATGTATATATTAAAATATTTGACCGTTTGCACGAATATAAATATACATATATATGTGCAGAGGAGTACAAGCGAGAAAGGGAAATATTCGATACAAAAAAAGAATCTATATATATATTTATTATAAGTCGAAATTCTACTTTCATCGTAAATAGTGGCTTACGTGACACAATGCCCATTCAATAACCACAGCTAAAATACAACAATACTAAACAAACGTGACTGTTTTCACCTTGAACTGCCCTCCCGCTCTCACCAAGCGACACTCAAGTAATTAAAGCAAAACGTAAAATCATTGTAAAAACGTTGTGAAAAGAAGCCACAACTGTAATTTCTAATGTAAAACAGACATTAAGAATAATAGAGAAGCTGTTTTGAAGAAAGATGGATTTTGTTACATAAGAACGAAATGAAGAAGATTGCAAGGTTGGTGCAATATGATGTAGGTGTGTGATATGCAAATGAACCAGTAGTGGCGGGGAGGATTGGGTTAATTCAAAGAGGGTCTTACTCACCAACTTTGCCTTTATGGTGGTCAACTGGCTTGCCACCAGCTGAAGAACTTCTAGCCAGACATAGTAAAACTGGCCGCTGTTTACTCACAATATTTGAGGCAAGCCGACATAAAGAAAAAGCCATGCTGCTAAAGAGGTTCACTGACGCTAAGAAATCTCGACGAGATTTTAGTGAGAGTTCGTCTAGGTAACCGAAGTACCTGACGTCACTTCCTGTATTTAGTGAGACTACGTCACTGGATCACCTTTCCCCTCCTTTCTGTAAACAATTTCAATGACAACGTGAGCCTGTCATTGGAGACTTCACACGGTCGATCAGTTTGCTTGAAATAGCAGCCAAATTCCTCTAGTCATTATGGTCACGACTGGAAATGCCTTTGAACATGGGTTTGCTCAGTTAGGGCTGATACTGGGCTAAATGGCAATCATAACTGCACAAACAAGGGAGCTCAATCAACTAGAAATAGCTCCTAAATTTCCCTCAAATTCACAGGTCTTTAAAAAAAAATGGAATGGTTACGGTTGTGTTGTCTTGGATCATGGGTTTGCTGAGTCAGGACGGGTTGATCTAGAACTAAGCAATAACCTCCAACGGAATCTACGTCCTCGATCAAACTGCAAAAAATAGCAGTCATATCTCCCTCAAATGGTTCTCAAAAAAGACAATGAAAAGACAAACTGAATAATGTGATTTTACATTATGCTTGGTAAAAACAGCACGGTCTTGACCGCAATATTTTTAGACCATCGGCTAAACGGCAACAACCACAGTGACCTCTCACTCTACAACTATATTATCACGAGTGATAAGGGCCCGGTAGTAACATTTAACCCGGCCACATCTGACCCATCTACCTGTTTTATGTTGGAACTGACCAGACCTGATCCCTCACGCGTATTTCACAATGCCATTCTATAAATAAACAATCACATCATGGAAATCTCAAAGCCACACGATGATACGTGAATATTTCAAAATAATATGAATAAATATTTCATTTGATAGAATAATCTGAATGCTAAAGGGTTAAACTACATTCGCTCCTGCAGTTTAATAAAGCCAAAATATGTCTATGCTGACAAAGGTCAAATTCACTCTCCACTCCATTCTATTTTTAACAGAATTAAATTTCGAGTTGTTTTTTCTGCTTTTCAGCAAGATAAAAATTTTCAAAATCACTACCAGTAATTAATTTTAATACATTAACCCTTTCACTGCGAAATTAAATTTCATGGTTATTCCAGTAATTACGCTAAATATCTACCAAAAAATTGGTACTTCAACAAAAAATAGTTTTAAACATGACGTTTCTTAACAAAAGATACATCGGTGTATGAAACTGCTTTCTGCAGTTAAGGATAATGACATTTTGAGTGGATATATCTGATTTTCGTAATAAAAGGGTTACATCAAATACCCTAGCTCCCACTCTACAATTAATCACATATCGGTATGGAGACTATTGGTGTAGTTTAGTGTGTGTGTGATAGCAGAACCGAGGGGAATTGTCTTAGTGGTCAAGAAACTACAGCCAATCAAGAAACTACAGCCAAATCACAACTATTACAACGGACAAAAATAACAACCGAATATTACACAAACCTATCATAGATCCCAACTTATTAATGATTAAATATTAAGTAAAGACAAATTCATAAAAGTAATATTAGTTTCAAATTTTGGCACAAGGCCGGCAATTTCGAGGCTGGGATAAGTCGATTACAGTAACTCCAGTGCTCAACTGGTACTTATTTTATCGACCCCGAAAGGATGAAAGGCGGAATTTCAACTCAGAACGTAAAGACGGACGAAATGCTTAGCATTTTGTCCTGCATGCTAATGATTCAGCCTACTTGCCGCCTTATTCACAAAAATAATATTTCAATGAGGAAATATAACATCAAAACAACCACGTAGTTGTCTCCCGTTCTTGCTACATCTGTTGAAATAATATTGTTAAAATGATTTAATTATTGGAATTTTTTTCGTGAGTGTGCTCCCTATATTGAATCTGTTGATACTAACGTAACTGCACAAGTGAATGGCATTCCCGAGTAACCAATCTCAGTGATTTACTTTTTAGAAAAAGTAACAGATTTAATTTGAATTTGTGAGTGTATTACATACGGCTTCAGTTATACCGCATATCTAGGCTTATAAGAAGCTAACAAATGATTAGACGCGTCCGAAACTTAGTAATGTAAAGTTTCGAATAAAAGCTTTTTGACAATTTATAAACAATTCGAACATCTATTTTATTAGATATACCAACACAAGTGTACCAGCCTCCCACGACTTTGTTTCCTCATAATTTTCAGAAAACAGATTTTTTTAATCAATTTTTTCTAATACGCTTCAAATGGTGTATATTCTGATTATATACTGGAAATTGTGAAAGAATTTTTAGACGAGTAGGGAGAGGGGTTTCGAAAAATTCACATGAGCTAGCTTTGTTTCCTCATAACTTTCAGAAAAATTGGTATTTTTAATGAAATTTTCAACAAATACCTTTCAGAGTGTGTATATTGCGATTATATCGGAATTTAATAGGAAAAACAAATTTGGTGGACTCGTGCACATAGACACATGTATCTACAAAAGAAACCTGAAATTTCGAAAATGTAATGATGTATGTTCATTTTTTTTTTTTTTTTTTGCATATCAAATTCTGATATAACCGTAATCTACACCCTTTGAAAAGTATTTGTAGAAAATTTCATTAAAAAGGTACCCATTTTTCTGAAAGTTATAGGGAAACAAAGCCGACTCGAAATCTATACCATCTGAAGCGTATTTGTACAAAATTTCATTAAAAAATACCAATTTTTCTGCATGTTATAAAGAAACAAAGTCGTTGAGGGCGCACTTGTGAGATCTTTCTGATTTGGCGGACACCATTTTTTATTTAGTTTTTATTTAGTGTGTTTTCTACCGAAACACCAGAAACATCCCACTTGTGTAGGTATGCTCTATATTAAAGTGTTCATTTATAACAATTTTTATACCGCTACTTTTCATTCTCACTACAACTACTGTATGGGCTGTTTACTTTTGAACCACTCGCACAGGAATTTCAAAGATATTGCTATGTTCCGGTTTACTGTATACGCCACTTATCTCTATAATATACTGAAGAGATAAGTAAAGCACTTGCCTCCCCATTGCATTCATTGTATGAGTGAGAGAGAAAGAGTACAAAGAAAAATTGTACACATCTCTCTATTTTAATATTAAGTTTTCAAAGAATAAAGTATGCCTCGAGAGTGTCATTGATTACTAAGGAATTTGCTTAATTTATTGTCGATTAAATATGTCTATTGACTCATTAATTACTTCTGTCACACAACAGTCAACAGTTATCTGTTTCTGGGCCATCGCTATCTCCATAGAGACATTCATTGCTAGTGACAGTTATCGCAGGACAGATTAAATACAGGGCGTTCAGGTTAAATTTGACAGTTTGCATATAAAGAAACGAAAACACAATATCTTGTCCAAAGATAAAAGTATTTTTAAAAAATCGAGATAACAGTTTATTCAAAGTAGCCGCCCTCAGGTTCCACCATGACCTCAAGACGGCTCCAAAATATGGCTTACTATATCACTGGAAAGACCTTTGAATACCTCCTTGATCTTGGTAACCAGCTCGGCCTTAGTATTGCAGGCAGGTCGGTTGGTGTCTTTCTCAACCGTGCCCCACACATAGTCATCCATGGGATTACAATCGGGAGAAATAGGTGACCAGAAATTGGGGCTGGTGAAATCGTAGAAATTCTCCGACAACCGCTTCTGATTCTTTCTGGAAGTATGGCAAAAAGCTGCCTTCTAGCAGCGCCCTCTCCAACCAAGGATTGACCATAGTCACCAGCAGCTTCTCGTAGCTGTCTAAGGTCCTGTTCAAATATGTATGGACGAATTCCGGAGTCCAGGTGCAATCAGAATGCCTGCTGTGTCCCTTCCTGCTGGTCACGGGTTCGTAGTCTCCATTCCAACTGTTCATGTCACGTCTTGCAGCCTTTACAGCGTTCACAGAGCGTTGAACAGCAGTCACGATGTCGGCATTTTGATACCTGACTCGAATCATCATAATATAGGTAACTCTTTTCCAGTATTCAGATGGCTTCCAGCCCTCCATATCAGCTAACTTTTTTTCAACTACAACTTTAATTTTTATGCACTCCAACACCGTCACCAATACATTAAGCTGTTCCTGAAAAAAGGAGACATTAAAAAATCGTTTAATTAAGCCCGAACACTGTTAGTACCAACTGAACCCTGGGGTTCGATGTAATCGACTAGCCCCTACACCTAAAATTTTAGCACAAATCTTGTGCTAAAATCTGAAATCATTAATAATACCACTTTTTTTTTTTGTCCTGATTATTTTTTCCACTCTTACAGTAACACATGACGGTGTCACTCATATATCCAGTCGTTTAAGTTGTCCTTGTTGGGGTAAATAACTTACTCGCATTCATCCACTAGTTCCACCAATAGCTGTATTATGACTAACATATTCAGTAATCAGTTGTAATAACTAGTTGAGAAACAATTATCTCCAGCAATGTTTATTGATAACACTCAACATTTTATAGATCATATTTGCCGGCGTATAAGATGCACCCTCGCATAAGAGGCACTCCTATTTTACAAGTGTGTTTTGTGGGAAAAAAAAAAAAAAACAAATTTAGTATGCTTCATCATACATTTATTGAAAGATATTTTTATCCTATATCTGTTTGTGCTGCTTGCACGAATTTCTGTGACTCTCCGTCGCCATTGAATTCTACCCGTGCAACGAGCGATTTAGTATGAATTTGAACTGGGATCTTGAGTCATAATGAATCTTTCATGAACTAATTACACAACCATGGATGCCACCCCTACAGATGCGTTGCAGTTACTCTCTTAATAGAGCTTAGTGATCCTGATCGTTGATCTTCTAGAATTTTTCTGCTAGAATGTTGGCTCAGTTGAGCTCTTCTGATGCCTCTTCACAATCCTCCCTACTGCAGTCCCATGACTTCGCTGTATTCCTGGCAGGGTGGTTGAACAAGTACTATACCTTGCTAAAGGGTAGTCTGTAACAATTTAAGGAACGGTCGTCACTCCGTGAGGTATTTTCTGAGAAACTGCATACTCATTGACTGGTATTCATGGGTAATATACTTTAAAGTGGTTTTGTAGGATGTAAACATTGTATTTCTGGCTGTGATGTTTTATATAATCGCAATCAGCTAGTAGGGTGACTCACCATCGCTATGGTTTTGTCGTCTTCCACTGATTGCAAATACCTGACAGGTAGATGAAATTTTGTTAACATTAGAACTTTTCATTTAAACAATTAAAAAATCTTTCTTAAAGGTAATAGATCCATTAAATAATGTAACACAGATGGGATATATGCTGGGGAAGGAGGTATAACGAGATGATGTGACTTCCCCACATAACTGCCAAGTTTTCCTAGTTGTACTAACAGGGTAAGATATTTTGGCCAAGTTTTCCTAGTTTGTACTAACAGGGTAAGATATTTTGGCTTGTTTTCAATATTTTATTACTAATAACAATTATTGTACATAGGGGACTTATGTTTATGCGGCTCCATAGGATTACAAAATTCATTTCAATAGATTCTTAACTGAAACGTCCGGTAATTTCAAAATTAAACCGCCAGAAACAAGTTGTAGTAACGCCTTGTCTCGTGCGCATGCGTAGTCATCAATATCCAAGTTTAGCGCCCTGATTCTTTCTCTTTCCCGGCCGGCCGGCCATGAGCATGGTCATGTCAAGCTGTCTCTCCAGCATTCCAACTCTGGGGACAGCTCACAACAGCATTCCGGCGTCTCAGCAACCAAGATTTAAGCTGCCTATTTCCTCCATAAATGAACATTGTTGTGTTGATAGTTCAGAGTTCTGCGTTCCGTTATTATTTAGAATTTAATATAGGAAAGCGGGTGTACACCTAATGGTGTATAACCACTTTCCTATAAAGTTTTTGTTTAGCTTTTAAATGCTTAATTTATTTTCTTGCTTCTATTTTGTAAAATTGAAATTGATCTTACTAGTAATGTTAGCCTATTCAACAGGCCACCCGGACGTCGTGACTTAAATTTTTCTTTCACCGTCGTTCATTCAAGCTTTGTGAGGGGTGTGAGCAGGAGCAGAAGATGGGATTATAATCTTTGAAAATATTTTTCATTTAAATAATTTTTTTCTTCCGCGTAGCACATTCTAGAAAATATAGATATAATGAGCATTTGTCCACATCCTGTTATTTTACTTCTGAGATAATATGTATACCTTTCTGTTTTCCCGAGGCCTGAGGGGCTTTAAAGAGCGAAGCTTAGTTCCAGTTTCATTTCTTAGAATATGGAGTTAGGATCAAAGTGATATGAAGATAATACCCTCCTGGTATTTTTTCCAATCGACAATTAAGTGAATTAAGACAGAATAAAGAGAATTGACATAGAGCTACTAGGATTAAAGATAAATGTCCTATTTGATAGAATGTCAATCTAACGTTCTTATTGAGAGCTATATAGACTGACGCAATGTAAAACATTTTGTCCTACATACATTATAATGTGAAATCCATCATAGGGTGCCCGTCTATTAGAGGTAACATTGCCATAGTAAAGTGTTAAATCAGATTCACAATATGACATATGTATGAGATCCGAGCTCGTAACCTACAAATAGATATGTTAATGCCTTGTAAACTAGTCATTATGTATATAAAAGTGTATGGACACACTAATAGGCACTTTCAAGATAATAATCCTTTAATTCTTGTTCAATGTAGTTGTAAAAATAAACTTGTTTTGAAGATATGAAACCTCGTGTGATCTATCCTAAAATTATGGACCATTCTAACTTCAATTCCTATGGCGGTCATCTTAATCGTTCAGCCTATATGTACCTGTCAAATACTGAACTCGATATAATCGACTGTTCTGACTTCACAAAATTTGAGGCTTTGTGTTTTTGTTTGCTATGTTCAAAATCGTTAGCTGACAGAATCATTAGCTTGCCAGACAAAATGCTTAGCAGCATTTCTACCGGCTTTACGTTCTGAGTTCAAATTTCGCCAAGGCCGATTTTAGCTTTCATTATTTTTGGGTCGAGAATTTGTTGATACGCCGGGCGAAATGCTTAGCAGTATTCCGTCTCTGTGAAGTTATTGCGTGAGTCTATGTTGAAGTGTTTATCGAATTGTTGCCATTGTTATTGATTTGAATTGTTGCTAAAGTTGCTAATTCGTTAATTGTTGTTTTGTTTCCCATTGTGGAAAATGGAGAAGGCGCCGGAGGCTGGCCCAAGTTATGCGGCCGCAACGAGCAAAGGGGTAGACGTGCAAGAGTTGGAGGTCTGCGAAATAAAAGTGGAGCCTAGAAAGATGAAGGAGAGTGAAAAACTAATCCCTAAGGAAGGTAATATTCTGAAGCTAACGCCACCTGAAGATTTATCGGCCGGCGTGTTAAAAAGAACGGTAACATTTAAAACCATGAAGGTAGCCACAAGAAAAATAGAGATTGCGCCGATAGAAGCCATAGAGGAATGTATAAAGGAATTGAAAAGATTTACAACATACGTTACGAGAGAGAGGAAATACGCCACTGTGGAGGTGCGCTTCACGACGGAGGAAGAAGCAATAAAGTACACCACAGAGGCAATAAGGACAGAGGAATGGGTGCTCTTGCCTTCGTACTGCGGCAAACGTGTGGCCAAGGTGCGAGTGGATAAAGTACCACCCGAATTGAAAGAAGAATGGCTGATGACAGCCATAATATATAATATGAAAGACGGGAAGATTCTGAAGGCTACAAGGACCCAGAAGGTGAACTACTGTGGATATGGTATCGAATTAACGATTCAGGCAACAACGGAGGACTTGAATAGTGTAGTGGATGAGATTGTGCTGCCGGAAGATATGAGACTGAGAGTTACTGTGGAGGGTAGGCTGCCAGTGTGTTTCACATGTGGAGAAAGGGGCCACATGAAGGCATGGTGCACCCAAAGAAAGCCACAAACAGAACAAGAGGAGAGACATGAGAGTGTGGACCATGTAGTACAGGACAAGGCAACAGAAAAAGAAACGGAGAAAGGATTCACTGTGGTTAAAAAGAAAAGAAGGAGGAGCGGAGGAGTGAGTTCTCCGCCAGAGAATCAGAAAAAAAAAGAGAGAAGAGGTGAGAAAAGAAACTGTGAAGGAGGGCAGTAGGAAGGAAAAAGAAAGTAGAGTTACCAGTGGAGAAAGTGTCGGAAACTCAACTGTGTGAAGGTGAGATGGAGAGACTATTTATGGAGGAAGAAAAGAGAGAACCAAAAGTCCAAGACAAAAGAAAGAAGATACGAGGAAGAGATGGAGTGTGGTATTATGTGACGTACCCAAAAAATGTTGAAACGGAGAAAAAAAAAAAAATCAAGTTTCATTCAATAGTAAGAGTGAAGGTGCCTTCATACGTCTACGCAGAGGACATGAAAGCAATATTGATTGAAGAGGAGAGCTACAGAAGGTTGAAGGAGATGTGTGAAGATAACATTGACCCGCCGGGAGTGGAGGTGGAATTTGAAGAGTTGCCGCTGGTGGTGGATTTGAGAGATGTCGAACCACTGATGAAGTTCTACAAAAGACAAAAAAAAGTATGAAATTAAAGGGGGGGGGAGAATAGTTGTAAATAATACATATAACGGTTCAAATGGGGCCCATGCGTCCATTTTCATTTTTATATAACTTTCATTTCATTTACATTCGTTTTATATCTTTTGTCCTCATTGTGGTCTTGTCTGTCCTTGTGGTGTCCCCATCTATGTTTAGGGCTTTATGCCTAATAAAGAAATCGGTATTTCGTCTGTCTTCGTGTTCTGAGTTCAAATTCCGTCAAGGTCGACTTTGCTTTCATCTTTTCGGAGTCGATAAAATAAATACCTGTTGAGTACTGGGATCGATATAATCGACTATCTCCCTCCCGCAAATTTCAGACTTTGTGACTATAGCAGAAAGGATTATCATTATTATCAAGGCAAAGAAATAGCGCAATTGGTAGGGTACTAAATAAAATCTTACAGATTTGAGTTACGTCCCTTTACGACCTTAATTCAAATCTTGCTATGGTCGACTTTGCTTTCTTTATTCTAAACTCGTTATATTAATAATAGCCCAGCATTGATACTACAAAATATTACCTGATATTTCACTGATTCTAATAATTTAATACCTTTCAACTTTATAATACTAACGATATCTGTTTTATCACGCAGTTTCTCTGTTACCAAATATAAATGCAGATACTTCAGAGTTACTTCCCTTTTATTCCATTTTGTCGGTCGGTATCACAATTTTCTTTTTTCTTTTTGACATCTCTCTATTATACGGACAACGTGACAACGTGTGCTTATGTATAGTGTTGCCAACTTAAAATCACAATTTACATTTTTACTTATATTCCTTAATTACATTCACCATTGAGAAATAATTTCTTTAATTTCACTGATTTTTTTCACGTTCAGCTGCAGTTTTTGGGTGTCTTTATAATCTATAACTTCTAACCAGATTGCTTCAGCATAAGATTTATTTGTTCATTTAGCTTTTAATTAAGTTGAATTTAATTTAAAGAAATTTTCTCTTCATTTAAATACATTGCTTTTAAGACAGGAAAAATTGGCCCACTTAAATGTCTCAAAGTATTCTATACAGAAAGACATTTGATATTCCTTGGTATAGTGAAGTTTCTAAAGTCTTTCTCTCGAGCCTGTGGCCTAAATTTGGTTTAGGATTAAGAAGTTTTTTTAATATAAGCATCAGGATCAAGTGGATCAATTATACATCTTTTATCTTTTACTTGTTTCAGTCATTACACTACAACCACGGTGGGATGCCGCCTTGAAGAAATTTAGGCGAATGAACGGACTCCAGTACATTTTCTTAAAAGTGGAATTTATTTCGTCGGTCTTTTTTGCTAAAACGCGAGGTTACGGGCGTAAACACACCAATATATTGGTTGTCAAGTGTGTGTGTGTGTGACGATCCTCTTTTAGTTTCCGTCTACAAAATCCGCTCACAATGCATTAGTTGGCCCGAGGCTATAGTAGAAGACACTCGCCCAAGGTGCCACGCAGTGAGACTGAACCCAGGACCACTTAGTTGGGAAGCAAATTATTACCACACAGCCACAATACTATCATATTAACAATAGATTTGATCAAATTCGAAAGATCTTCAAGTAATTTTGCTTTGTCAACAGTTTAGTCACTTCCAGGACGGGCAAAAATTAAAGGAAAAGTTCATTCCTAGAATCAGAAAACATCTGGTGTAGTGATTGAGCACTTTTCTTTTGTACTTGTTGTTTGGCAGCGAAATTGTAGTTCAAATTATTCGCTTAAAATCTAGATGCACAGCAATTCACAACCTTATCATTGATAGCAAGGTAAAGCTGCTTGTAGGCTCTTTGAAAGAACGTTTTATAGGTTTCGGATTCTAAAAGTTCTAAGCTTGTGGGCAGGTATTTAGTACAAGTGTAGAATACTGCCAGCTGTAAAGAGTGGCATATACATCTAAACAGACGTAACGATAGAACTTGCTCTTCTACTTTCTGGAAAATGACTCCTACTTTACATTGATGTTGTCGGTTCCAGCAGATTTTTTTCAATCGGAATTTCTAGTACTGACACGAGTTATCCCCCCCTCCCTTGCACTAGGGTAGTGCTGACACGATAAGAATAAAGTACCCGGTAACCTTTTATTTGCAATCGCATAAAGTGAAAGGAAAAAAATTCAGCAATAATCGGCAGTACTAAAATTTCGTTGCAAACTACTTTTCGAAAAAAGGGAAGAAACACAGAAGCAGAAAAAAAGAACAAAAAGAGAAGGAAAACTGGTATTTATTGCGGCAATGTCATGATCAGAGAAAAATGCTGAAAAATGCTTGATGTTGTAGTGACAATTTATAGCAGACGACTGTTATATGTTCAATGTCCGGAGTTTTATCCATGCATGCGCAGGGACTAGTTCCGGAAGGAATACAGGAAGAGTCTCATCCGCATGCGTAGAGTTCGACACCCAGCTTTGGCGCCTTTTCTCAGTCTCTTCGTTGACTGATCTCCGTCGAGCCAAGACGTCCAACAGAACTCTCTCACATGTCAGCACCAGAGCTTCACAAATAACCACGGAAATCATTCAGGAGGCGTCTCAGTAACCGAGGGCGACGAGCTACCGAATTCCCTCCAAGCGTGAACTGAATTCCACTGTAAATAAATATTGTTATGTTGTTCAGAATCTGCGTTCCGTTGTTTCTTCTAGAAATTTAATGTACGGAAGCGGTGTACACCTAATGGTGTATAACCACATCCCTACAATGTATTTTTCAAATTGCCATTTCCCCTGCAGGTCGCAGGGCAGCGCTCCGCCGATGCTGGCGGCAGAACCCACGCGCTTCTCTCGACCGGGCCCGTCGCTCATCGAACTTGGCTCACTAGCTCACCCCGTAGCGACTCGGCGGCGGACACGTAAGACCGGCCGTCAACCGAACAAGCCTTGAGCGCTTGCCGGCTGATTTGCTACTCGCGCTTCGTGCGACGGTGGCGGTCTTGTCTGTTTGGAGAACTCGGCGATGGCGGCCGCGGAGGGAAATCTCGACGCTCCTCTTCCGCTTCTTTCTTCTGTTCCCCTTCTCGCGCTCTGCACCTCACATCCGTCGCTGGTGCCGCCTGCTACCACCGCGCCCGCGGCAGTGTCAGTAGTGACCGATGATACCTGGTTGATTCTCCCAATTTAAGCTATGCAAGTGTAAGTTCATGTTGTAAACGAATGGTGAAACCGCAGATGGCTCTGGAACCGAACCTAATCCTCGGGACCATATTCCTCACCACGAAGAGAGTGAGTAACTGTGAAAATTCTAGAGCTAATGCATGCAATCGAAGCTGTGATCGCGAGTCGCAGCCGGACGTCGGGCCAGAAAACGGTGTTCGGCAGCCGCTGCGGCCTCGCGCCGCCGGCGCCCCTCTGGGCGGTCCATGGCAACGCACCCGTGCTTGCCATCCCACTCCCGGTCGCGACGATACAGTCGGCCTTCCCCATTGGCCGTGGCGCAAATATTATTAGACTGAAACCGACGCATACGGGCCGTTGCAGCAGCCTCGATCCGCAGCTCCGCACGGATCAAAGCGTGCGGTGGCTTCACGCCCTTCGATTTTGGTGACTCTGGATAACTGTCAGTACGATCGCACGTGCTAGTATTGAGTAGCCTTCGCGCAACGGGTCCCATTCGAACTCTCATAGCATTTTTGTATATTGTTTGTCCTGTATCTTTTCATTCTATGTTTTGATCATAATGATTAAAATAAAGATTTTACTTCTGGAATGTGGTGCCACTAGACCTCCATACATGGACGCAGCCAACGGATATCAGCCTGCAATACAGGCGATTATATCGATTAGTATTTATTTTATAAACCCTCAGAAGGATGAAAGGTAAAATATTGATTTTAACCAATTTATTACATTGGTGTATGTTCGCAAATTTTGATGTAAGGGTTAAATTTTATTTAATCGACCTAGAGCTCAAATAGTATGTATTTTGTTGACTCGAGGGGAATGAAAAGCAGTCTTCTCTCGGTAAATTTTGAACTATAGACAATATACATGCAAGAGACGAGAGCAATAAAGCATATACCCAAGCCCCACATTTTGCCGGAAGGTAGACTTGTGACCCTGTAGGTGGTACTTTAATTTAATATGGTTCAACAGAGCATGTTCACTTTCAAATGTTCATAAAATAAAGCTTGAAATGAGACAATAACCCACACGATGAAAAGGGAACAATAATAAATGGCAACATTCATGAATACAAGTTTCTTGTTAAAACGAGTAATAGAGATAATTTTGTGAAAATGAACGTCAGTGTTGTAATTCAGATAAATGTACGTGAAATACAGATTCTTTCAGGTAATAGCATATAATGTGAATTGTAAATATAGCTGACAGCATTCAGTCATATCAAACAAGTAATTAAAAAGGCAGTACTTAAAGTTGAACAATACATAGCAATCAACTCAGATAGTAAAGTGTTCTAGAAATATTTGTTCGAAACAGGGGCCTCAGTCTCCAGTCAGCTCTCTTCGTAATCCCCACACAGGTCAGATGAATAATAATTCTAAGGAGTGCACTGAACTTATTTTCGAATGCTGTGTTGGTACTTTAACTCCTGAAAATCCAAATGTACCGTCTTCACACTCAACTAGCGTCAAATTCCATAATGCTCGTTGAATTTACTCCTGCAATGCTGTAACACAACCTCCAACATATGCGCAACTATGCTTCACCTGATTTTGATTTTGTGGTGTTATGGGCTGTAATGAGCTGTGTGTTGTGGTGGAGAGAGGTGAGGCAAACAGAAGTGAAGCCAGACCGGAAGGGTCAGACCGGAAGTCGGCGACACGCGGTTGAAGGCTCGCACGTGGGGTCAGTCAGAAAACAGAGAGGTTACGAGAAAGACGTGTTCTGATCAGGAGCGATCGTGTACTCCGCTGCGGTCGACAAGGTAAGGTCCAACGTTTCATTCTGTCCTTTTGCTTCTTCTTGTCTTTTTTCCTCCATCACACCACAAGCTAATTCGGCCCATAAGAAAAAAAAAATTATGAGTGTAGTCCGGATTTCTAGTGATATAATTAAACCGTTTTGCGACGACACGGACGTGGTCGCATGGCTAAAAAAGATGAAGCTGGTCGCGAAGCTCCAAGGGATATGCGACTTGGCAAGTTTTCTACCGCTCTACTTGGATGGTCCGGCGTTGGCGCCATTTTTAGAGATGGAAGAGAGGGACCAAGTTAGCGCGGAGAAAATAGAAATTCGCTTGATGGAGGCCTTCGCAGAAGGAATGTTTGAGGCGTACGCTCGCCTGGGGAGAGCGAAGTGAACCGGCGAACAGGTCGACGTGTTTGCCAACGAACTTAGGAGGTTGGCTAGACTGGCGGGGTACGAGGGAGAATCGCTGGATCGAACAGTAAAGTTGGCGTTTGTAACTGGGTTTCCTGACCACCTGTCGGTCGAATTGCAGAAACTGCCGAACGTGAACACCATGCCCATGGCAGATATAATAACGAGGGCTCGTATGTTAGTTTCATGTTGTAGATCGACACCGTTGGCAGCAGCGGCGACAGCAAAAGGTGGCCGACCAAGGAGTAGCGGAGAGGGTTCGAACAAGGAACGTGTGCGACCGTTCAAAGGACAGTGTTTCCGGTGTCAGGGCCCGCACATGGTGAGAGACTGCAAGTTACCCAAGCCTGAGGTCATTTGCTACCGTTGTCGAGAAACGGGACATTTAGCCAGCGAATGTCTGCATGGAAACGGTCTAAGGGAGACTACTGCGCCAGTGGCCGTCCCTTCAGATCAATAAAGGCGCAATTTTTTCTACCCGTTGTTGATGTGCTAGTGGATGGGAAGATGTCGCGTGCCCTCGTGGACACAGGCTTTACAACGACCCTGATGATTCCGGGAGTGGTAGAGACGTGGAGTGGAGAAAGCAGTGTGAGGGCAGTCGACGGAAGAGAGGTACGCTGTGAAGGCATTACTGACGTGCAGATTGAGGTGCAGGGAGCAAAGCTGACGCTGCAAGCAATTGTAGTTGGCCACTTGGTGGATGAGATTGACGTGGTGATGGGGATGGATGCAATCACCCGTTTAGGAGGTGTCACTGTCAACGAGGCCGGTGTGACTTTCGGGGTCGCGGGGAAACCGTGTATGGCGACGCCGTGCATTGGCGAGAACCGCGAAGAAAACTATGCCGCGCACACTATTGAAGACCAGGATTTTCGTGCCGCCTTCGATGGCCAGAGGTGGACAGTGGAGTGGCACTGGAGGGGAGAGCCCCCGACGTTAAAAAATAAAGTGGGCTGCTACCAGCATACTTTGAAAGGAGATGCCAGAAGCGAGTTCGAGGGGGAGGTGGATTAAGGAGGGCGTATTGATCCTTTGGGAAGAAGAAGGAGAGAGCGGAGTCCTGCCGCTGATGGCGATGGTACAGCCCACGAAGCATAAGGTCAGACCAGTGCTTGACTTCCGAGAGCTGAATGACCACATATCATGTCATACGGGCGGCGAGGCCACAGATGTCTGCGGGGACACCTTGCGAGAATGGAGGCAGGTGACAGGAGCCTCCACGATCGTTGATTTGAAGTCGGCATACCTGCAGGTGCATGTGGCTGAGAGACTGTGGAAGCATCAGCTTGTCAGGTATAAGGGCCGGACATACTGTTTGACCAGGCTGGGGTTTGGGCTAAATTCAGCGCCAAAAATTATGGCAACAATTCTCAAGGCCATCCTGGGAAAGGTGGACAGAGTAAAAAGGGCCACCAATTCGTACATTGATGACATCCTTGTGGATGAAACCATAATGCCAGCAACGGAGGTCATAGGCCACCTGAAGAAGTTCGGACTGGTCGCCAAGTCACCAGAGGCCATGGAAGGAGGCGCTGCACTGGGCCTCAAGCTACGGAGAGACAAGGCCGGTGCGTTGGTGTTTCGGCGTGGGAACGAGATCCCCGAACTGGGCACCAGCGTGAGTAGACGGGAACTGTTCTCGGTGTGCGGGAAGCTGGTGGGACACTACCCGGTTGCAGGATGGGTCCGGACAGCATGTAGCTTCATCAAGAGACGAGCCGAAGGAGCAAAGGGGAATAACAGAGTGGGGGAGAAAACGACCGACGTGATGCAGGAAGTCTTGGTCAGAGTGAGAGCAGAGGATCTAGTGAGGGGCAGTTGGTATGTTCCCAAATCAAAGAGTGGGATCGTTTGGTGTGACACCAGTAGCATCGCAATAGGGGTTGTCTTGGAAATGGGAGGCACCGTGGTGGAAGATGCAGCCTGGCTCAGGAAGATGGATGACTGCAACCATATCAACGTGGCGGAGTTGGATGCCGTGCTGAAGGGGGTGAACCTGGCCTTGAAGTGGGGGCTGTGCACCATCGAAACTAGAACTGATTCGGCCACTGTGCTTGGTTGGGTGACGGCAGTCATCACCAATGAGCGGAGGGTGCGAACTAAAGGGGTTGCGGAGGGTGCGAACTAAAGGGGCTGCGGAGATGCTGGTAAAGAGCCGATTGGGAATATTGCGGGAGCTAACCGCTGAGTTCGATCTGGAGCTGAGCGTAATTTTTGTGCCTTCCGAAAAGAACAGGGCAGACGTCCTAACCAGGGTAAAGCGAGCTTGGTTGCAGGTGCCAGAGGATGCGGAGCAGGCTGTGGCTGCAGTATGCTGTCTGAGTGACTCGGAGTTGAGGAGACTGCATACCACGCATCACATGGGAGTGGACAGGACATTGTTCCTAGCCAGGAAAGTTGACTCCGAGGTAATTCGGGAGCGAGGAGTGAGTGGGAGAGCCGGTTGAATGATCTATAGATCAGGGGGGCGTGTGGTGTTATGGACTGTAATGAGCTGTGTGTTGTGGTAGAGAGAGGTGAGGCAAACAGAAGTGAAGCCAGACCGGAAGTCGGCGACACGCGGTTGAAGGCTAGCACGTGGGGTCAGTCAGAAAACAGAGAGGTTACGAGAAAGACGTGTTCTGATCAGGAGCGATCGTGTACTCCGCTGCGGTCGACAAGGTAAGGTCCAACGTTTCATTCTGTCCTTTTGCTTCTTGTTGTCTTTTTTCCTCCATCACACCACAGATTTGAAGGTGTTACTTATCTGCTTCTCAAACGCAGTAGCCTCTTTCTTATTTCTTTACTGCCCACAAGGGGCTACGCACAGAGGGGACAAACAAGGACAGACAAACGGATTAAGCCGATTATATCGATCCCAGTGCGTAACTAGTACTTATTTAATCGACTCCGAAAGGATGAAAGGCAAAGTCGACCGCGGCGGAATTTGAACTCAGAACGTAGCGACAGACGAAATATCACTAAGCATTTCGCCCGGCGTGTTAATGTTTCTGCCAGCTCGCCGCTGTAGCCTCTTTCTACTACACTAGCTTCGCTCTTCTTCCAATTCTACCTTAATAACCGCGTTATCCAAGGACAGAGGTAAATTGTTAACGTTATTCCCCTGTTCAAAAATGGGTGATGCGCATCACCTGTTAATGACTGTTTAGTCAGTCTCACTAGGTGTGTCACCATAATAATGAGGGTCTTCTATTAAAGACACTCTGGAACTCCCAGAACATTATTAAACCTTCACAATTTGGATTTATCTCTAACTCTAGTCGTTGTGGCTCATAGATCTTGCATTATAAATTGGCGAGACTTATGTTGAACTACCTCTGGAATGTGGTACCCCTAGACCTCCATCGATTAGTATTTATTTTATAAACCCTCAGAAGGATGAAAGGTAAAATAATGATTTTAATTAATTTATTACATTGGTGTATGTTCGCAAATTTTGATGTAAGGGTATCTATCTTGGCTTCACCAAACCTTTAAATTTTATCCCGCACAAACGACATAGCAGAGCTATCTACAATGAGCGTGAAGTCTTTCTCGGTCGAAAAGCACTAGAGCAATATTCTGCACACTGCGCAAAGACAACTACTATCCTACATGAGTATGTTCTTGATCTCCTGACGTTGCATTAAAATAAGCTGTACTTTGAGTTATAAAGAACAGATCCTATACGTTATAGAGCTTTACTGCAGTCTCACCTGGACAAAATGCAACAACGGATTGCTGAGTGGTAACTCAAGCTGGCTGAAGATAAATGAACCAGAAAATATTTTGGGTGTAAAAACCAAATTCACTTACTTCCTCCACAATACCAACCTTAAGTTTGCTGGTAAATGTGACCTAGATATTGTTGTCAACAATGATCTACATTGGACGTTTCTAAAGTCGTCAAAAAGATCGAAGGTGTCTTAGCACCACCTTTGTGAGCTACTCACCGACTATCTATTTAAAGTTATATATGGCTACGGTACGTTCACATTTACCGTTGGCATCTCCAGTCCGAATCTGCCATCTTGTCCAAAATATCGATCTACTAGAAGCTGTTCAGCGACGTGCAACAAAACTTAACCACCATATCTTGAACATCTTACTTGTCTGGACATTGAATTTCTAAAGTTTTGACGTCTATCAGCTAACTTGGTATAACCCCTCAAGATTATCCACTATGTTTCCAATGTCATATTTTTTAATTCAATATCTCTATCCCACGTGGAAATACTTGTATAGATATAAAAATAGTGCAGCATTCGTGACTTTCGGAATCATTTTTGCGTGCTCAGAATTGGGATCTTTTCACTTTCATCGGCAGATCGAGAAATTAATTGTTTGTAACTAAACACTTTCAAACTTCGGACACTGGTAGAATGTGTCATATAAAACATCTTTTACTCTTAGCGTTGTTGAGAAAAGTTTCTATTTACGAATTTATTTCGTGTTAAAGTTGTCGTATTTCAGTAATTTCAACCAATCAATGACGTGCATTCAGCTGAATAAAATTACTGCTGTTGTTTGTCAATAACAACTTCCGGCTGTGTATATTTCGTTTGTCACTGTTATTTATGATATATTTAATCTCAGTTACGTTCGTATGAATAAACGAGTGTATCTAAAGCACGTTTACTTCATCACACCACCATAATCGTTCGTGCATTTCTACTGCTTTTTAGGTTTTTTTTCCTGTTTTTCAGCTACTATTTTCGGAAAGACTACCTCCCGCCACCCTCCCCCATTTTCTCGCAAATTAGTTTTTTTTTTACCTTTTTTTTTTTTGCCAAAAACCCAGCTTTTCGGCGATGGAGATTCCGGAATATTGCCAAAAATCGGAATTTTGAAATTTTTTGGGCCCCTTACCCCTCCCCCTCCAATTTCTTCATTTTTAACTTTTTTCCGTAACCCTAAACCCAACCCTAACCCTAAAACCCTAAAGCTAAAACCAGCACAAACGATGTCATAAATAACAGTGACAAAGGAAATATACACCGCCGGAAGTTGTTATTGACAAACAACAGCAGTAATTTTATTCAGCTGAATACACGTCATTAATTGGTTGAAATTACTGAAATACGACAACTTTAACACAAAATAACTTTGTAAGTAGAAAATTTTCTCAACAACGCTAAGAGTAAATGATGTTTTATACGACACATTCTACCAGTGTCCGAAGTTTGAAAGTGTTTAGTTACAAAAAATTAATTTCTCGATCTGCTGATGAAAGTGAAAAGATCCCAGAATTGTTGATACATGGAGTAAATTACCCACGTCAGTTCTAATCTGTCAGTACACTGCAACCTTCGAAAATTCTATGCTTCCTGAAATTTGCCACCATTACTCCTGACCTACCTATGCAACCTTTTCAATTCCTTTCATTTTGTTCCAATCGATTTCAAATTTGGTGTATTAATTTAGTTTTGTATGCTAATAGTGGGAATGATATTCAGTTTTGCTATAAATTGATAAATAGAAAGTTAATAGCTTTTAAACTTTGCAAATTTTGTGTAACTTTAGCCCAACAAAGGACACTGACATATTGATACCTGTTTCCATAGTAACAAGTTAAGTTATAGTCTGATTGCCACTGCACAGCTGTCGATTACAACATCTATGTTCTTGAAATATGTACGGAGGACCTGCTCCGAAACCAAGTTCAGATTAGCAGTCCTGGGAGGATTGTTGAGACAGATGATATTGTCTTCTGAAGACATAAATACAACTGAGCAGATCAAAAATTGTAATTTATTTGATGAACTCCAAGAGTGCAAACTTTCATTCTTGAACAAAAGGCATTTTTTTTTTTTTGTAATTTAATATTCAGTTTGTTTTTATCGTAATTTAGCGCTTAGTTGTGTTTTTATTTTTTATTTTTCGCAAAAACAAAAAGAAATGAAGTTGATTGAAGATTTTTTTCCTTTTTCTATTGTTTATATAGCTCACAAAAAAAAAATAATAGAAAAGAAAAAAAATCATTAAAACTTCTGTTGTTAAATGTTTTGCCGTAATGTTGTGATCACGTACTAAATGCCAGCTTCCAAATCCTTTTTTGTGACTGGGTAAAAATAATCAAACCTTAAATCTGAGTAATATTTTCCTAAAATTTTTCCTAGAACAAGTGAATAACAACATCAAATTCAGTGTGAAAAATTACATCAATATACTAAATTTGGAAGTTTTGACTTAATTTTAAAATTGTAAAAAGTGTGAGCCAAACAAGAAAGCTCTGTTGGGGGTCACCACTGTAGAAAATATACATGGAAGAAACAAAGAACAATATAAAGTGTGTGTGTGTGTGCATGTATGTATAT
>NC_142935.1:87341812-87349259 GCF_046866305.1 Octopus bimaculoides
TAACTTAGTGGTTCGGTAAAAGAGGCTAATAGAATAAGTACTAGGCTTACAAAGAATAAGTCCTGGGGTCGATTTGCTCGACTAAAGGTGGTACACCAGCATACCTGCAATCAAATGACTAAAAGCAAAATAAAAGAAAATAAAAGCAAAAGTATATATATATATATATATATATATATATATATATATATATATTATTACATATATATATATATATATATATATAATATAATGTAATATAGGATAAAATCTTTATAAGAATTTATCAAGTAGTCAGCGTGAAAAAACCCATAAGGAGAAAAACCCATCGTTTTTTTCCATAAATATATATAATTTATATAAGGGCATTACTATATAATAATGCCTCACGCTTAGAGGGACTAAATAAGTCAAAACTACCAAAAATAAGCACATATTTACCGAAAGCGAGGGAATGCAATTTTCAAAGTTAACCTCCTAAAAACATTTAACTTAACGGCAAACCACTGGTTTCATAATTAATACATCAAAAACTATGTAGTAAGCTGCATCTTTTATTCATCAGTGCACGTATGGTCGAGACACATAAAGAATAAACAAAAATCAACATACCCTGATGTACCCAACGCAGTACGATGACTTCTGTTCATCCCTATATATCCGTGAAAGAGGCGGGCTTTTTCAAATTGCCTCTTTCACGGATATATAGGGATGTGTGTGTATTTATATATATATATATATATATATATATATATATATATATATGCATATATATTTGGACACTAAACTCTGCTTGCGAAGACCTGTTGGGGCAAGGGAAAACGAAATCGTGATGGCACCTGTAACAGTGGAGCGCTAAGAGCACCGTCTGAATGTGAATGTTGTCAGAGCAGCTGTCTGGCTTCTGTGCCAGTGGCACGTAAATAGCACCATTTGAGCGTGATTGTTACCAGTGTCGCCTTCCTGGCACTTGTGCCGGTGGCACATGAAAAGACATTCAAGAGAGCTCATTGCCAGTGCTGCTGGACTGGCTCCTGTGCAGGTGGCACGTAAAATACACCATTTTGAGCGTGGCCGTTGCCAGTACTGCCTGACTAGACTTCGTGCCGGTGGCACGTAAAAGCACCCACTACACACTCAGAGTGGTTGGTGTTAGGAAGGGCATCCAGCTGTAGAAATGCTGCCAAATAAGATTGAAGCCTGGTGTAGCTATCTGGTTTGCCAGTCCTCAGTCAAATCGTCCAACCCATGCTAGCATGGAAAGCCGATGTTAAACGATGATGATGATGATGATGATAATATATATATATGATTATATACATATATATATGCATATATATATATATATATATATATATATATATATATATATATATATATATATATATATATATATATATATATATATATATATGCAGATATATATGTATATATATGTGATAATATATATATATATATATGCATATATATATATATATGTATATATATGTGATTATATATATATATATATATATGCATATATATATATATATATATGTATATATATGTGATTATATATATATATATATATGCATATATATATATATATATGTATATATATGTGATTATATATATATATATATATATATATATATATATATGCATATATATATATATATATATATATATATATATATATATATATATATATGTATATATATATATGATTGTATACATATATATATAATGATATATATATTTATATATAAATATATATGTATACATATATGATTAACCACATGATTATGGGTTCAGTCCCACTGTGTGACACCTTGGGCAAGTGTTTTCTACTATAGCCTTGGCCTGACCAAAGCCTTGTGAGTGGATTTGGTAGACGGAAACTGAAAGAAGTCCGTCGTATGTATGAATATATATATATATGTGTGTGTATATGTTTGTATGTCTGTCTTTATCCCCCCCACCATCCCTTGACAACCAATGCTGGTGTATTTACATCCCCGCAACTTAGTGGTTCGGCAAAAGAAATAGATAGAATAAGTACTAGGCTTACAAAGAATAAGTCCTGGGGTCAGAAGACTTTTGCTGGTGTGACATGAAAATTGACAAAACCAGGAACTTCCAAGACCTCAGGTTTTATTTCGGAAATTTCATTCTCCAAGGTAGATTACCAACCAGGGTTAAAGAGCTTCTGCCTGCCCATGAGGTAAGCTATTCCATTCCAGACACCAAACCGACACTCAAGCAATCTATAAAGTGATCAAATATCATTCTGGTGACCGATGCAGAGTAGCTCATTCATACATAGAAAAAAAAGGGCCTGTTTTAGGTCAACATGGGATTGGAAAATGTAATAAAAATGGAGTGGCCCTTTTGACGTTTTGTACTGAGAATAATCTGGTTGCCACCAACACTCTATCTAAGCAGAAAAATAAATATAAAACCTCCCGGATGCACCCAAGATCTAAGCACTGGCATATCATAGATTATTTTCTGATCAGAAAACATGATATGAAAGATGTTTCTAGCATTTGGGCCATGTGAGGGGCAGAGAGCTGGACTGACCATCATCTAGTGCGTGGAAAAATAGATTTTTTGATAATGTCTAAAATTGACAGTCTGGTCCCATGGTACTCAAAAAGTAAAATGTTGCAAACTTTAAATTATCAAGCAACTTGCAGAGATTCCACGATGCTATAGAAAGTATCAATCTTGACCCAAACAATCCATGGGAAGATTTCAAAACAAAAGTATTTCAGGCTGCAAGTTCATCAGTGGGATTTGAATCACATAAGTCCAGTGACTGGTTCTCAGGTAGATCAGCAGAAATTCATGATCTACTTTTAGAAAAACAAAACTTAGGCAATACACTTCTTTCTCAGTCCTTGAACTCAAACGAAGCTTACAGAAAGCTGAAAGGCAAAGTACAGACTGCTCTAAAGAAAATTAAACAGGAATGATAGAGCAAAAGGGGCACAAGAAGCAGCTGATAGAAATGATGCCAAGGCTTTGTACTCTTATGTTAAGGAGGTATATGGCCCAAAATCTTCAATAGCTCCAGCGAGAACAGCAAATGGATGTACAGATCCTTTTAGCTAGATTGAATGGGATACTCTATTCATAAGTGCTGGGTAGAACATTTTCCTGCACTTTTGAATAGATCAACATCCGCTGACATGAGGACGATAGAAAAAAATCGAACACCTTCCAGTTATAGAAAAGATGGCATTTGAACCAACTCTAAATGACATTTATTTAGCTGTGAATAAGCTGAATAACAATAAGTCTCCAGGGTCTGATGGAATCTGTGCAAAAGTCTTGAAATATGGGGGTGACAAAATGTTTGAACTCGTAAATATACTAATATATTAAACTGTTGGAGAACTGAGAAAGTGCCTCAAGATTGGATTGATGCCATTTTGGTCTCCTTGTATAAATCAGGGCCAAAGGATGTGTGGTAATTTTTGTGGGATTTAGCTTTTGTCTGTGGTTGGAAAGGTACTTGCCTGCATTTTGTTAGAATTTTTAAATACCGTTATAGTTCCAAATATAGTGTTTGAGTCTCAGTGTGGATTTCATTCCTCCAGGGGCACAGCTGATTGTATCTTTACTGTTAGACAATTACAAGAAAAGTGCATTGAACAGAATCTTCCTCTATACCATTGCTTTGTTGATTTGAGCAAAACATTCAATACTGTTAATTGAAATGCTCTATGGCTAATTTGTAAACCTGATCAGGGCTTTGCATCAAGATATGAATGCTAGAGTTAACTTTGGTGGTAGGCTCTCTGAATTTTTTGCCGTGGAAAATGAAGTAAAGCAAGGAGACCTTGATGCACCCACCCTCTTTGCAATATACTTTGCTGTTGTATTGTCACATGCTTTTCAAAACTCTGAGGAGGGTATTTACATAAAATGTCAAACAACAGGGAATGATTTTAATCTGATCAGACTGAAATTCAAAACAAAGGTTTTTACTTCACTCATTAGGGAACTCTTATACACTGACAATTGCGATCTAGTCAGTCATTCTGAAACAGGTCTGCATTCTCTTGTATCTGCATTTGACTCGGCTTGTGATGATTTTGGCTTGACCATCAACTTGAAAAAAACAGTTGTAATGCATCTGGGGTTGTGGGTTGATATGTATTGGAGTGATTTAAAGTGAGGTGTGGTGTTTTGTTTTGTTGCCCATAGTGTGTTTGTGTCCAATTTCTTGGCATGCTCAATTCCATGGTCTATAAGTATGGGTGGGTATTGACATTCAATGAGTGTTATTTTGAGGTCTTGCAGGCGAAGTTCCCAAGTGGTTTTGTCAGATACAATTGTACAGATCCTTTGAGCTAGATTGAATGGGATACTTATTTTGGATGGCATGAACTGAAAAGGAGATACTGTTTTAAGTCTGTTGGTTTGAAGTAGATGTCGGTTGTAATTTGGTTGTTGGATTTTTTTATAATCAAAATGTCCAGAAATGGAAGCTGGTCCTTGCTATATTCCATTGTAAATTGAATATTGGAGTTTATTATATTGTTCAGTGTGGATTTGAAATCCAGGAGTTTGTCATAGGTTTGGTTCATTCCAGATGATAAAACAATCATCTAGGTACCTTTTCCAGTTTTCTCTTATATACTGGTGGAACGGAGGTCCAAATTTTTGCTGCGAAAGTTCATATAGGGTAGATTCAAAGAAACCCATTATTAGGTTTGCAAAGACAGGCGCTGCTTTTGTTTCCATCACAATACTGCATTTTTGGTGGTAGTATGTTGCATCGAATAGGAAGTAATTGTTTTGTAGGATGAACTTCAGGGATTCAATGAAAAATGTCTGATTTATGTGATCAGGGAGAACTTTGGGTTATTTTTCTAACCAGAATTTTATTGCCTCTATTCCATAGTCATGTAGAATGTTAGTGTAGAGTTTGATGACATTGAAAGAGACTAATAGTGCTTCTTTGTTGGTGACTTTTGGTAGATGCTCTAATATGTCCAGATCATCTTTAATGAAACTTTTAATGTATCTGAGGAAAGGTTTCAATAGTATGTGCAGAAAGCTGCTTAGGCAGTGTGTTTCACAGGCTAGGCCCCACTATAATAGGCCTTAATTTTAAGTCTTCTGGTGTTGAGATTTGCAGGCATTAGTAATTATTTGACCCCTGTGCATTTTGGGGAGGCCATAGAAAAGGCTTGGTTTGCATTTAAAGTTTGTGATATAGTTTTTTTTCTTTTTCTGTGAGGCCTTTTCCATGTTTGAGTATTAAAGATGCAAGATCTTTTAATGTTTTTTACTGCCTGTAATTTGCAACTTTTTCATAAAAGGAGTCATTTTCTAGTGTGGGCAATGCTAGGTTTTTCTAGTGTTCTGTATCCATCAGGATTACAGCACTACCTTTATCTGCTTCTTTGATTGTCAGGTCTTTGTTGTTTTTTAGCTATAGGAGGTGCCTCCATTGTAGGTTGTTGAAGTTAGGTACAATTTTTGGTTTATAGATAGTGTAGGGGAAAATTCTGTATACGGTTGCAGAAGTCGTCTAATGTTTTATTCCTTCCTTTGGGTGGTAGATAATTACTTTTGTTTTTCACTAGTGATTCGTCATCATTGTTGTAGTTTGTTAGTGCTTTCTGTCAATATTATCTTTTATTTCATTGGAGTTGGATCTATGTGGGGTAGGTGTAAATTTTAAACCTTTAGCTAAAATATGGATTTTTGTTGTGGAGAGAGTTTCCTTAGATAAATTGATTATTTTGGGGACACACTTGGAACATAACTTACGGGAGAAACCCTAACCCTTATAGACGCGAAACCCAAACCACATAAACTGGCCAATCCCATAATAATATCAACTGCTCTTCATCTTAAAGTATTCTTCTTCTCTGGATTTATGGTTTTCTACAAATGTTCCATTCCATATATATATATATATATATATATACGTCTGTTGTTTTTTCATGAATTCTCCCATATATATATATGTACTACATATATATATATATATATATATATATATATATATATATATATATATATACATGTACATATATATATATATATATATATATATATATATATATATATATACATGTACATATATATATATATATATATATATATATATATATATATATATACATGTACATATATATATATATATATATATATATATATATATATATTATATATACATGTACATATATATATATATATATATATATATATATATATATATATATACATGTACATATATATATATATACTATATATATATATATATATATATATATATATATATATATATATATATATATGAATGTACAAATAGCTTGTTCATTTATATAAAACAGATGTTTTTTGAGGATTTTGTTTAGTAGAGAATAGTTTTATTTTTTTTGGGGTGATGTTCCATGACAATGGAGATGGATAGATAGAAATATAGGTAGGTAGATAGGTTGATATATGGATAGATGGGTAGATAGATAGATAGACAGACAGACAGATAGATAGTCAGATACATAGACAGAGAGGTTGAAGGAGGGAGAGAGAGAAGGGATACCCCCCCTTCCTATTCACCATTCATTCATTCATTTATTTATTTAGTAATTTACCATTGTAATGAAATTCGTTTAAGGATAAAAAAAAAAACAGGTTCGGTTTGGTCATCACTGAAGGTCATTTTGCTTACTTTCTCTCTTTCTCTCTTTTTCCTTCTTTTTCTCTCTTTCTTTCTTTTTCTTCTCTTTGAGTAATATTTAGAATACAAAATGTACTGTCACCCCTTCCAAACATTCATTTTTGGAAGGGTGTGACAGTACATTTTATATTCTAAATAAAACTCAAAGAGGAGAAAAAGAAAGAGGGGAAAAAGGAAAAAAGTGGAAGAGAGAAAGAAAGCATACATACACACACACACACACACACATACATATATATGTAGCATGGGAGAATGTAACTTGGAAGTTGTCTCTTAAAAACAGATTTAGCCACAAATCATATATGATTTTATAGTCAGCGTACATAATACACTCTGTACTCATTAGTGCAGACATAATCAGAATATATAAAAATGAACAAGTGTACATACCAGGTAGAACACCAAATGTATCCAACATAACATATACAAATGCTCACACTTATATATTCACATAAAAGGCGGGCTTCTAAAATTACATCTCAGTCCGTATAATTGGAATAATTCAGCACTGAATCTACTTCGGTTTAATTTTAAATTAAATACAAGGATAAAATCTATATAAGAATTTATTAAGTCGCCCTGTGTGAAAGACCAAAGTAAGGGAAAAATTTATTCAAAATATATATGTACCTATGTATATATATATATATATATATATATATATATATATATATATATATATATATATATATATGCATAGTGCCCGTGGACTGGTTCTTGTGCAGGTGGCACATGAGATGCACCATTTTGAGCGTGGCCGTTGCCAGTACCGCCTGACTGGCT
>NC_142935.1:87349759-87422259 GCF_046866305.1 Octopus bimaculoides
GACACCCACACACACACATATATATGTTATTGGTGTGTTAACAGTGGGTTTTTTTCCTTTGCAACACTATACTGTACTACAAAATATAACCTAAGATTTTTAGCCAATACAGTATTTTATGTGTGTGTGTGTGTGTGTGTGTGTGTGTGTGTGTGCATGACAATATACAAAGATGTTCTACTTTTTTTCTTCCTCTTATCACATCTGCATACATTTATTTTAAATATTTGGAAAAATTTCTACAAGTTATTTTCTTTTCTTCACCGAGATAAGGTCTATTTTTATCTCACGGGGTTTCCCTTGATCAATGAATTGTTTTGCGCTTTCCGTGAATATAACAACAACAATTAAATTTATAAAGATTGTCAAAAATATCGCCCCAAATGTGCTAGAAAATGTTGGAGGGTCTTTCTCATACAATAATGTCTTCCATGCTACTATATCTTCATAAATACCATCCAGCTGCTTCCATGAGACCATCATGATACAAATATGAAACAACTGGTGACTGTGTCCCAAAAAGTCGAATTTTCCAGGGAAGAAACGTTGTGGAATGTCTGAACCAAAGAAGAACCCAGCCATTATAAACCAGATCATTTGTTCTATGTGATGTGGGAGGCCTTTGTCCCACTCCGATGTCAAAATCATTAATAAAACACGATGTGCGATTGGTAAAATAAGCAATGCATAGATTCCGCCAACAGAACCCAGTTGCCAGACCTTTCGAATAAATGGGTAAGGTCGTTTGTACCGCACTTTTGAAATACTGCAACAGAGACACACGCCTACACCAAGCAACACTCCAACAGGAATGATCCAGCTCTGCAAAATTCCGATGTCAAAAGACGGAAGCATGCAGTAGTTGTAATGAAGAATAATACTGCCAATTCCATAGAGACCAATTCCAGCATAATCAAACATGAAACATGTGTAATGGGCAAGTTCAGAACGTGATTGCAGGCAATGAGCCAAGCTGCTGCAGAGATATAAAATGACAATACTTAGAATACCTGAGGTCAAAGGCCACATGTAAGGGTCAGTGATTAGGCTGAATTCCTTGGAGAATGTCATCATTTTCTTGATGACAAGGAGCATTGCGATGAGATGAGTCCATGAGTTGAGACATTCGTTATGTATTTGAAATAAGCTGAGAAAGTAGTAGGTCCATGGTTGGTGGATGTGTCGGAAACCAGACAAAACATGTGGTTCGTGAAAGAGGAGGGGAACATGTTCTTTTGAAACAGTTGGCTTCATTAGTTGTACCATTTCTTCAGCTGAAGTATTTCCTAGTAAAATAAACAAAAAGCACAGAAAGTCAGTGAATATATTTAATGTATTGATAAACATATATCAATTTTGAACAAACAACAATAAGCATAATTTTAATTAGTAGTTGTAAATATTCACACTCAAATCTTACCACAATCACTGTATTGTAATCTTTTAACTCAGGCAGCTAGCCGTACAAAAATTAAAGGCTATAATGCATCAAGTCTATTACACTAATGTTCCAGCCATGAAACTAACTCTATTTCATTTTAACTGACCAAAGTACCACTAGATATGTAATGCTGCAGAAATCTACAGCTCTCTTTTTTTTTACTCTTTTACTTGTTTCAGTCATTTGACTGTGGCCATGCTGGAGCACCACCTTTTCGTCAAGCTAATCGACCCCAGGACTTATTCTTTGTAAGCCTAGTACTTATTCTATCGGTCTCTTCAGCTGAACCGCTAGGTTACGGGGACGTAAACACACCAGCATCGGTTGTCAAGCGATGTTGGGGAGACAAACACAGACACACAAACACACATACATATATATACATATACATATATACGACGGGCTTCTTTCAGTTTCCGTCTACCAAATCTACTCACAAGGCTTTGGTCGGCCCGAGGTTATAGTAGAAGACACTTGCCCATGGTGCCACGCAGTGGGTCTGAACCCGGAACCATGTGGTTGGTAAGCAAGCGACTTACCACACAGCCCTGAAAAAAGTGGCTAAGCAAGGTGCTAGGTATAGCTCTTAACTCTGCTTGATCTGGGTTCCACACCTACTTCACAGCTGAATGGTTAGTAATAGAAAGGTCCATCAGCCAGCTGTAAATACAACTGCCCAATAACATCAACAATAGTGCTTCTATGTGTTTGATTAACCTGCCAGAAACAACCAAAATTTCCCTCAAATCATATCTTACTAACTTCAAAAATGAAAGACACACTAGATAAAGTAGTCATACTGTGTTTGAAAAATAAGACAGGATGGTCCTAGTTGGAGCACTTTTGATCATAGTCCAGCTGGATTTGAGACTAAACAACAACAACTACCCTAACAAAACACCTCCACACTAATGTGAATTTAAAAACTGAATGTTAAATGTCATTCTTAACATTGTCATCATAGTATCTGCTTTTCCAAATTTGTTTGGTTCAGATGAAATCTGTTGCAGCAGAGTTTCTATAGACGTTGCCAACAGGCATTTATTTCCAAGTTAAGGTAATATTTTTCAAGCCTTTTGAACATAAACAATGGCAGTACATGTTTTCATAGAAGATCACAAATGAACATCACTTGTATGACAGTGGTGCTTGTTTACAATTAGCACACAATCTCAAAACAAGGTAACATGAACACACACACACACACACACACGCACACACACACACACACACACACACACACACACAAAAGCAAACAAGCTGAAAATTTGAAGTCTCAACCTTTTCCTAGTAAAAGTTTAATAAATATGTACTCTACTAAAAAGTACTGAGTAATCCTTCAGTTTACTGTTAAATTGGTCTTTTGTATAACTTGACAGAAAAGCAATTGTTATTAATACACACACACACACACACACATGTATGCACGTACACATGTGCACACGCATGCACACACACACACACATGCACAATGGACTCTTCTTTTAATTAAAAAGGCACCAACTAGTGCTTGCCAAGTTATGAGTCCCAGGCAAAATTGAATCTTTCAGGGTCAGTAAAATACCATACCTGTCAGGTACTGGGATAGATGACATTAATTAACTCCCTTCTCTAAAAACTACTGGCCTCATGCTTAAATCAGAAATCATTATTATTATTATGAAGTCACTGAACTGGTAGAAATGTTAGTGTGTCAGACAAAAATGCTTATAGCAGCATTTCTTCTGCTTTTTTACATTCTGATTTCAAATTCTGCCAAAGTTAACTTTGTTTCTCATTCTTTCAAGGTCAATAAGACAAGTACAAGTTGAGTACTGGAGTTGATGTAACCGACTTCACCCTCCCCTCAAAACTGCTGGCTTGCATCAGAACTAGAAAGAATTATTATTATTATCGAGTGAGAGAGCAGTGCATGCCATCAAAGTGGCACTGGGGTACAAATATACAAAGCCCAGTATACCCATCAGGACTACTCATGTGATAAGGGTACACCAGGCACATGTATCACAACCATATGTGTGTGACATGGGGACCTCATATCAAGCACATGACCTTGCACGTGGGGCCCAGTTAGAATTTTCTTCAGACCAAGTAGCCCATCCCACTGAAAAGGTCCCTGAATAAGGGTTGTTTAAGGGTGTTGAACGAAACACCAATGTTTCCAGAGGTGAATTATTCAAACCCCAAAGAATTCCTTTCAACACATGGCTATGATGCTCTCCCACCACTTCTGCTTGTGATCATAGATGCACATATCGTCAGCCCCCAAGGGACATGCTCAGCTGGTTAAGGTCAAGCAACTCAGAAGCAAATCTGTGGTACTGAGCAGAATATTTGCTTTAGCCCATATTTTATACCAAGACAAAACAATGTACATAATAATACTCCCAATCAGTTAAGATCAGAAGCAATGGGAGCTAGTGCCTGGTGCTGAATCAGGGTATTTATTATTATTATTATTATTATTATAATTTTTATTAGGTCAGTGAGCTGGCAGAATCGTTACAACGCCAAGTGAAATGTTTAGTAGTATTTCGTCCGTTGCTACATTCTGAGTTCAAATTTTCGGAGTTGATAAATTAAGTACCAGTAAAACACTAGGGTCGATGTAATTGACTAATCTCCTCCCCCCAAATTCCAGGCCTTGTACCTTTAGTAAAAAGGATTATTAAAGGCGGCGAGTTGGCAGAATCGTTACCGGGGTAGGCAAAATGTTTGGCGGCATTTTGTCTATTTTACGCACGGAGTTCAAATTACACCGGGGTTGACTTTGCCTTTCATCCTTTCGGGGGGGTCAATAAATTAAGTACCAGTTGAGTACTGGAGTCAATATGATCGACTGTCCCCCTCCCCACAAAATCCAGGCCTTGTGCCTATAGAAGAAAGGATTATTATTATTATTATTATTATTAGGACAGTGAACTGGCAGAATCGTTACCACGCTGAGCGAAGTGTTTAGCGGTATTTGCTACAGACTGAGTTCAAATTTGGCCAAGGTTGACTTTGCCTTTCGTCCTTTCAGAGTAGATGTCGATGTGATCAACTACCCCCTCCTGCCAAAATTTCAGGCCTTGTGCCTATAATAGAAAGGATTATTATTGTCAGGGTGGTGAGTTGGCAGAATGATTACTGTGCTGGGTAAAATGCTTAGTGGCATTTCGTTTGTCTGTACGCTCTGAGTTCAAATGCCACCGACGTTGATGAAATAAGTACCAGTTATGATATAATCAACTAGCCATTCCCCACAAATGTCGGTACTACTAAAGCAGCGCGGACCCGAACGCGCAGTCGCGCGTCCGCGCTAGCTAGTCTTGAGTGGTCGATCCTAACCCTAACCCTATCCCTAACCCTAACCCTAACCCTAACCCTATCCCTAACCCTAACCCGCATGTGCAAATGAATACGTGTTTAGGGTTAGGGTTAGGGTTAGGATCGATCACTCACAACTAGCTAGCGCGGACGTGCGACTGTGCGTTCGGGTCCGCGCTGCTTTAGTAGTACCACAAATGTCATGCCTTGTGCCTTTGGTAGAAAGGATTATGATTATTATTGTTGTTGATGTTATTAAGGTGGTGAGCTGGCAGAACTGTTAGCACGCTGAGCAAATTGCTTAGAGGCACTTGGTTTACCTTTACATTCTGAGTTCAAATTCCACCAAGGTCGATTTTGCTTTGCATCCTTTTAGGGTTGATAAACCAATAGCAGTCGAGTACTGGGATAGATGCAATTGACTGGCTCCCACCCCATTTCAGGTCTTCTCCCTATAAGAGAAAGAATTATTATTATTGCTGTTTTTATTTGAAGTATTTAGTTTGGATGTTATACGAGAGGACAAAGCCTTATTGGGCTTTTTCACAGTGGCGTTGGGTGATCCTGTGATGATTAAAGAGACAGGCAAATTGTCATGTCTGATAAAAATCTAGATTTAAACTTTTAAAACTTGTCCAATATGACAGCAAGGAAGAATTATATGGATGCAAATTCCATTTTGTTTTCTCATTAACAAAAAGAAGCAAAATGGAATCTATCCCCATATATTTTAGTGGGGTGGGGTTATTATTTGTCAACTTGGGGACCACTGCACTTGGTAACAACTGGAAAACACAACCCTTTAACTGCAAAATCAAGTTTCATGTTTATTCCAGTAATAATGTTAAGTATCTACTAAAAAACAGAATTGGTATTTTCTGCAGGTCACATTGCCTAAATAAACTTGACAAAAAAATAGTTCCAAACACGACATTCTCTCAACAAGTGACAGTTTAGTACATAAAACTACTTTCAGTAATTAAGGGTAATGAAATTTTGAGAAGAGATATCTGATTTCAGCAGTAAAACGGTTAGAGAAAGAAGATGAAGCCAGTGGGTGGGGACTGAGAAAGAAGCTATCCCATGATTGTAGCTGATGGTTAGAGAGAGTGATCCAGTAACCTGGTAAGGTGTATGTAGGGTAGGAACTGACGTTTGGAGGCATTATATGTGAAGGTGTATTCAACATACTGAGTTCGAATCCTACGAAAGTCAACTTTGAATAATAAAAAAAAACTGTACAAATCAGATACTGGAGTCAGGTAGATTATATTCTTCTTGCCAAATTTAGGGTATAACTCTAAAAATTAGAAATCAGAGTTCAAATTCCGCTGAGGTCGACCTTGCCTTTCATCCTTTTGATAAATTAAAGTACCAGTGAAACACTGGAGTTAATGTAAGCGACTCGTCCCCACCCAAAAATTTCAGGCCTTGTGCCTATAGTAGAAAGGATTATCAGCAGTAGAAGCCGTACTGAAGACTGGGTTTTAGTGTGTTTTGTACACACGTCCAAGTTTACTTTCTCTTCAGAAATGTTTGTTTGTGATATCGAAATATATGAGCACTAGTTTTATACTCGGAAGATGGTATAAAGATGATAGTGTAAGTATGACGGGTAAACTCTTATGTAACCAATGAAACAAGATGGGATAAAACCAAACGAAATAGAGCAATGAACGTTTTGAGTGAATTTAGCAAAAATCTTGATTGAAGGAGAGACTTGAAGTGAGAGGGAGAAACTGATGGGTAGAGAAGACAAAAATAGATACACGGAGGTAGAGACAGAAATCGAGATAGATATGAGAGAGAGAGAGAGAGAGAGAAACATAAAGGGATACAGAGAGAGAGAGAGAGAGAGAGAGAGATACATAAAGGGATACAGAGAAAGAGAGAGAGAGATACATAAAGGGATACAGAGAGAGAGAGAGAAAAACAAATATAATACACACACACACAGGTTGAAGGAAAGAAATACAGTGTTACACAAAACTAACAAAACGTATATAATGTATAAGTGTGTTATATATTTACCTCGACATCAAGCTGACTAGTTCTTCTCTACAACATAGCTGTTTAATACTGGACAGTGTGTAGACGCTGAGCGTGAGTATGCATGTCTATGTGTATATATGTATTTGTGGATGGAAATCTATTGTGTATGTGTGTGTTTGTGCGTGCGTGCGTGGATATCTGGATGTATCAATATATAGTTGTACGTATACACACACACACACACACACACACACACACACACACACACACACACACACACATACGTACACTCACATACAAATATATATATATATACATATAAATGTGTATGTGCATGTATGTATATGTGATTGCGTGTACGAATGTATGTATATGTGTGCGTATGACTAACCGCATACGTAGATTATCGTTGAACATAGGTATGCGCATACATACATATTTATATGCATGTATGTATGAAAGGGAAGAGAGAGAGAGAGAGGGGGGGGGGGGATTGAAAGACAGCATGCTCATTAAAGATACAAAATCTGTCTCCCTGTGCGTGCTCATGTGTTTGCGTGTGTGTGTGTATGTATGTATATGCGTGCTTTTGTGTCTATATGACTCACCTCCCCATACACACACACACTTGATGTAACATTACAAATAAAAACAGACGTTAAAGTCAACAGACGCCGGTTGATAGAAAACACAGTAGACGTGTGAACTGTCAAAGTTACTACAGAGGACAAACAGCACACTGCTACTTACATATATGCATCCATGCATGTATGTAAGTATGTGTGTGTGTGTGTTTTGCGTCTAGGGAGAGTCATTACGTCAATATGCATGTTTTATATTTTACTTGTTTCAGTTATTAGACTGCGGCCATGCTGGGGCATCACTTTGAATTTTCAGTCGAAAGAATCGACCCTCCAATCCTTTTTCTAAGCTGGTACTTATTCTATCGGTTTCTTTGGCCAAGCCGCTACGTCGCGGAGACGTAAACGCACCAACACCGGTTGCAAAGCGGCGGACACACGCGCATACATATAGTTTACAGATCGAATAGAATTAGAATCAACAAAAGAAGTACTCCATCCATTGAAAGATAAATATTGATTTAAATACACAACCAAAAGAGCTACTAATAGTTTCATACTTTTATGATACTTGAACAGGCATGTTTATAAAATACGCCTAGATCTTTTTGTTGTGTGTGTGTGTATATATATATATATATATATATATATATATATATATATATATATATATATATATAAATGGATGAATGAATAATCCTTTTTTTACAGTTAACACGGAAAATTCAATAAACAGTTACCAGGGTAGCAAAATTCACGCAAGTAACAAGGATGTAGCGACCTATTCAAAGGTAGAAACTCCGGGTTAATGTGCAGTAATTTGTATAGTATAAGTAAATAAATGGAGTTAAACGCGGATGTTATTCAAATTCGTTTACTTTCGACATATGTTTCGAAGACAACATTGGTTTTATTCCAAATCTCAACAACAAGACATTATAACAATTTCGATGACTGCATAAATGATAAGCAGAACTCTATTAAGTATTTTTAGATAACCGTTAGTAGATCTGACGTCAAAGGTAGACCATAGGAAGAGAAGGGGTAAAGAAATAATAAGTAGAGAACAAATAAAGAAGAAATATAGAGGCATATGTTGGTTGAAAAAATGTTCAAAGGCTTGGAAGTAGATTTCTCTATTGAAGTAGAGTGCAAGGTGAACTAAATGTTCAAACTATACAGACTTGGTATAAATCACTTATATGAGCTAAGGGTGTGTTTCTGCCAATGCTGACATTTGTAAGATCGCTGTATAAGCGTGTTAACAAGGTGATTCTTAGAGAAGAGAATATAGAAGAGTTCAGAATTACAAATGTTATAAAATCCTTTGCCCTTGTCGTAAGGGAAAGAGATGGACAGGATGAACCAATCTAAATTAAAATCCTTATTGTTGCCTTTAAGATAGCAAACCAATTTACTAAGCCCTGTGCAATTGCGTTTACTACTATCTCTAAATGAAGAGTAATGATTGGAAATTCTCTTAGATAACTGGGAAGAGGAAGTCCCAATATAGAAAAAGACATCGGTTCTTTCGTTAATCTAAAGATGTCACAAGCAGCGTTAAATGCTTCGATGAGGTTTTCTAAACCGATCTCACTGTCAGGTATCAAAATGCAGCCACCGGCATAAGATTAGTAGCGGATATAAGATTAGTAATAAGAAACCTAAATAACAAAAAGCCCCTGGGGTGGATAGTATATATATATATATATATATATATATATATATATATATATATATATATATATATATATATATATATTCTTTTATTTCAGTTATTTGACTGTGACCATACTGGAGCACCGCCTTAAAGGGTGTTAGTCGAAGAAATCGATCCCAGGGCTTATTCTTTGTAAGTCTTGTACTTATTCTATCAATCGCCTTTGTCGAACCGCTAGGTTACGGGGACATAAACACACCAGCATTGGTTGTTAAGCGATGGCGGGGGAACACACACACACATATATATATATATATATATACAACGGGCTTCTTCCAGTTCCCGTCTACCAAATCCACTCACAAGGCTTTGGTCGGCCCGGGGCTATAGTAGAAGGCACTCGCCTAAGGTGCTACGCAGTGATACTGAACCCGGAACCATGTGGTTGGGAAGCAAGTTTCTTACCACACAGCCGCGCCTGCACCTAAAGACAGTATTAACGCCTCCCCGGCGGGAATCGAACCCCAGTCTCCCGCGCGACAGGCGGGGATACTTACCGCTATACTACCGAGGACCAATATATAGTAGTTGGTTTTGGCTCACACTTTCCAATTTCTTTAATTTTGTTCCAATTGATTCCAAATTTGGTGTATTGGTGTAGTTTCGTTTGTTAATTATGGAAATGAAATTCATTTTTGTTATGAATTAATAAATAAAAGGTTAATTACTTTTAAAGTTTTCTAATTTTGATTAATTTTAGCCAATCGAAAGCCACACACATGTTTTGGGGAAAAGGGTTCTATTTGGCTCACACTTTTCAATTTCTTTAATTTTATTCTAATTGATTTCAACATCAGATTCAGCGTGAAAAATTATATCAATATATCAAATTTAAAAATTTTCATTCAATTTTAAAATTTCAAAAAGCGTGAAAAGATCCGTCGCTTCTAAATAACCTCGCCAACTGAAAAGGAACTTTGGACACAGAAATTGCATCTTGTATTCGAAAAGTAGTAAAATCTTTTGGCTCTCTTAAGAATCGTGTATGGTTATAATGATACATTAAGGCCAGCACAAAAATGTTGGTTTATCGTGCATTTGTACAGTCCTCCCTTCTTCATATGTTGGAAATTTGGGCTGTTTACAACCATCACATAAAATTCTTAGAATACTTTCACTTAAAATGTCTTCGTCAAATTCTCAGGATTAGCTGGAAATCGCTTACACTTGTTTAAATCAGATACAGAGATATGAGAGAGAGAGTGGGAATTTCATCAATTCACACTATGCTGGTTTCCAATCAGCTGAAGTGACTGATCATGTAATACGGTGGAGGAATGGGTAGGGTGACTGCATCCCTAAGCAGGGTTTTTAATATTGTGAGCAATTTGTTGGGGAGCAAAAACAGTGCAAAAAAAAAACGGCATAAAGATTTGCTGAAAACCAGTCTTGGGAAGTTGAATATACCATACAATGATGTTGAATCTACTGCGCTTGACAGAAATGAATGGTGAAAAAAGATCTGGTCTACAGTAAAAGATTTTGAAGAAAAGAAACAAAAGTATGCGGAAAATATAAAAAGATCTACGGAAAAATAATACCTTGTTAAACATAGAAATAGTGTCATCCTTCTGTTGCTCAACTTGTGGTAAGACTTGCCTTTTCTAAGGCTGGCTTAATTTCACATCTCAGACCTAATCTGGCTTAACTTCACACTTCCCAACTCATCTTCATGCAGTTGGCCCAAGTGCCAAGTTTCAGAATAGCTGTCACATAAATCGGAATTTTTCTGTTTCTTTCGGGATTTTTGCACATTTTATTGTATTCTACATTTCAAAATATCGAGGAGAGTGAAGCCATTAATTTTTAAAACGTCTCGCATCCCACCACTCATCAATCGCTTTGAACAGCAGGCCACCACTAAAATGATTCCCGCCCCCGCTTATTTTATAGTATTTTACATTCTGAAGCACTTTTAATTGGCACAGAAAGTAAAGCAACTATATTTATCATCCAATTTTTATGTTGTATAGAAAAATGCTTTTAGAGAATGGAAAAAGTGTGAAAAAATGTAATTAGGGGTGGAAAAAATTAACAATCACGTGGTATATATGGTAATGGTTTTACAAAATGGTAGTGTGAAAAAAATAGCGAAAAAAATCCCTTCAAAAGTCCCCAGCCCAGTATTTTGAAATGTGGGATATTACAAAATAGGGAAAAATCACAAAAGAAATTCCGATTTATGTGTGAATGACAATTTAATTTTTTTTAAAACAATTTTTCTCACGCCTCACAGATAAAACAGAAGAGATGTTGCAATGCAGAAAGCTGCATCATGTGTGTTACATCAGAAGGCAGCGAGCTAGCAGGATTGTTATCACGCCGGACAAAATCATTAGAGGCACATCGTCCGTCTTTACGTTCTGAGTTCAAACTCCGCCGAGGTCAACGTTACCTTTTATCCTTCCAAGGTCGAAAAAAATAAGTACCAGTTGTGCACCGGGGTAGATGCAACTACGGCGACGGTAAGTGTCTAGAGGGGATAATTTTTTTCCTGTACCCAAAAGTAACCGGAAATGTTCTCGGTGGGACAAGCCGTTGCTCGGGGTTCCGCCGCTAGAAGCCAGTTTATGTAACCCCCGGGTATCAGTTTGCCGACCGGCGTCGTCGTGTAGTGTCGTACTGCTATGTAGTGCACCTTTTTTTTTGCAGTAATTCTCCCCTGTTCGTCGATTTTTGCGATGGCTGAAACGAAGGAACTGCGTGCTTCTGCGAAATTCTGTTTTCTGCTGGGGAAAACGACGGCCGAAACAGCTTACAAAGACGCTGCTATGAGCAAAACACAAGTTTACGAGTGGTTTCCACACTTTAGGAATAGTCATTTGTCACTTGAAGACCAACTTCGTTCAGGACGACCATCGACCTCCCGAACGAATGAAAACATCATGAAAATTCATGAACTGATCTTGGAGGACCGTCACTGAACAATTGATAAAATTGATATGATTGGTGTGTCTTGGATTGGTGTTTTGAGCGAGGAATTGCGAATGAAAAGAGTTACAGCAAAATTTGTGCCTCGCTTGCTCACGGAAGATCAAAAGCAGTCACTAGTGAATGCGTGTCGTGAACTGAAAGAACAGTCGGAAGTTGATCTGGACCTTTTTCGAAGGTCATCACAGGTGATGAAAACTGGGGTTACGGAATTTGCAAATGTGGAAAAGGTGAAGAAACAAAACAACGGAGGCGTTAAAAGGTATCACTTCGGAAGAGTTCCAGCACTGCTTCGATCAGTGGTAAATGCGTCTGGGCCGATTCATTGCTTCAAATAGAGAATACTTTGAAAGCTATAAAAGTGTAAACATGTAAAACTAAGTGTATAAAATAGCATTGTAAAATTCCGGTTTCTTTTGGGTGCCCCTCGTATATCGCTTATACGCCACGTATTATGGCACATTCTCCACTATCAGCCTTGTCACCTCCGTCAAAACTCGGGAGCTTCCGCTGCAACACAGAGGAGCAGATGAAGTACGAGCCCTTTTCTGACAGACTCCTATTTGTGTCACTCGCTGTTGAGATCCTCGGTGTCCTCGGTCCTAGAGTTTCCTCTTTCTTTGTCACACGAATGGTGACATCGTTTTTGTCGACATTGTCCTGATTCGAGAGACAGCATGGTGAGCTGCGCAACGAAAAGAAGTATTCCAGAAGAGTGATCCTCTGCCGAAAGAGAGCGGCGTTGGTGGGAATCTACAGAATTGTCCTGAACCTCAATCTTGATGTGAGCTTCAGAAATATCACTGAGCAGATATTGTTATATGAACGTATGATAATACATAAACAAAAATATTGTAAACACATCGAAATATGAATAGCTTTAGGGATTTGATTGGTTGCCCAAATCGTTTCATCAGCAGATTAAAAATGTGTTTTACAATAGTCACAGCTCATAAATAAATTCTATTTAATGTTAAAAATCGATATTAGCACATTAACTTTTTTTTTTGGCGTTATTTCTTCGTAAGTGATTCTATATGAGGAGGATTTTATTGGTTTTTATATTTCGTAAAACGGAGTTAATGCATTAAACAGGATTGGGGCTAATTTTCTAAAGCAATAAACCTCCAGATTTTAGCCATCAAAGACCGAAGTTAATAATAACGAGACGAGGCTATTTCAAATGCAAAGAAAACTAATTATCGTTAGTCTTATACTGTTTCTGTTTGTGAACTGGTTAGGGTAGTAGATAGTTGACAATAAAAGAAATGAAACAAACTGCACAGTCAATATAGATGTGATAGCTAAGCCACTTAGTAAATAAAATGAGGGCTATATCCGTTGCGCGCATAATAGATACAGAAGAAAAGAGGGTTTCAGTGAGCTTCCAGTATTTCATAGAGTTGTAATCTGAATTTGATCCCATTCTGGAAAAACATTTAAAAATAATGTTGGCTGGTGTTGTACCTCCACCACTTGTCTGTCCATCTCTCGTCATTCTTTGTATGTCCAACGTCCTTAGCCCAGTACTAACCATTATGTCCAGTCCTTTCTCCCCTGAACATCACGTTCCTGGAGTCTTTTTCTTGCTCATGTCTTTCCTGCAGTGTTGACCTACAACAGTTTAAATAGAACATCAATAGCATCAAGCTCACCAGTCTCGGAGGGCCTGCCAAGGTCATAGGCAATGCCTTTTCCTCCAGTTTCAACAAGTTAAATGAAATGCAATAAAAATTCCATGTCTGTCACCACAAATGCAAAATATATTTATCAAATGCTGTGAGGAAGAAATTAGGCCAATATTTGTGGTAACTGTCCTAAAAGAAGAGAGATTTTTTTTTGTTAGTGACTGCTGATGAAACACAGGACATAGCCACAACATCAGCAATTCTCTGATATATGCCAGCACCACAGCCCCCTTCCCGTCGGCGATATTTGTGAAGTATTTTCTCTCCCACCTCTCTCACTCTCTTTCTCTGTCTCTCTCTCATTATTATTATTAATTAGGAGACGAAATTTGAATTTGCATCCATTCTGACATGTGGGTGATGCGCCAGAAAGGGAAACTTAGTGAGTGATGCACTAGAAGTGAGGAAGGTAGTGACGTTAGGTAACAAAGCGGTCAAGTTGACCGTGCTCTTTTCGCTCTGGAATGGACGTGTATCATCGAAGGATCCTCGGAAATTTATCTCTAGCTAGCAGGTAGGATAGAGAGTGTCTCAGAGTCGCACAATTTTCTGTCGGTGGTTGAGGTGTTCCGTTCTGGAATCGTCAATTAGATCGAGATAAGAGACCTTTTCTGTCCTTAACACTACATCAACGCCATCAACAACTTAGTCGACCACAGTCGCCTGTACCATCATTGGCATTCCTTGTACCGCCATCCACCACCATACCTAACTCTCTTCCCTTCTACAGCCCTTAAGTTGGTTATTTCACTTCGACAGGAATAGAATCTGGGGACCAGTGCGTCGCGAGCTGTCAGCATGCGGCCGGAGGAAGATGGCTGTGGGATCGATGGATCAAACTCTGAGGGAAAGAATGTCACAGACAAACTAAAAAAAAAACAAAAAAAACAAGGGCTTCCGGATTAAGTTTGAGGCCAGCGATTGACAGTAGAATGTTTCTGGAAGAGAGAGCCCCCGGCGTTAAGAAACAAGGTGAGCTACTAAGAGCATACCCTGAAAGAAGAAGCCAGAAGTGAGTTCGAGAGAGATGTGAATAAATAAATTGAAGAAGGTATTTAAATGTGTAGTGACGTCACATTGGCGCCAAAAGGCAGACGCCATTGCTGAATCCTTAACCACGCATGCGTGGGTTTCAACATCGAAGCGTTCCCGCTATTAGACTGTCTCTTACCATGCCAGACAGCGACCAAGCGAGACGTCTAAGCAAGCTCTCCCATTTGAGTGTGGTTGAACCAAGTTGTCTCTATAACGACACCAGCTCGAAGAACCGGACATCTACATTTCAGGCTACTCTAAAACCGGACAATTAGAAGCTGTTTTATTTTCCACCGAACAATAAATATTTGTTGTTGTTGATCAGTTTGGAGTTTCTGCGTTCAGTTCTCTTCCAATTTAATGTAGGAAAGTTAGGTGTATATCTAAAGATATATAACCCACTCTCCTAAAGTGGTGACCCCCGACGTGATTCGATCACGCAGCCCGCTGAGCTGCAATAACCTACTTTCAACTAAAGTGGTGACCCCGACTAAGGAACGACTGCAACCACGACGATCTGGACTGATCGGCATCATCATTGGTATGAGCAACACGAGTTTCCGGCCGCCGTCATCATCATCATCATAACGACTTTTTAAACAATTTCACAGTGAGATATTGACTCTATAGCATTTCCGACTATACGAACTCACATTGTGCCAAGCTGACACAGACGTTTTTTTTTCTTTCTTTCTGACTATTATTTTCCATTTCCTTTCGGGCACGTCAAGGTGGGTTTTCAAAAAAAAAAAAGATTAAAATTGTTTTTTCCCGCAGACAGTACAAGCACACAACTAAACACACTACAAAAAAAAAGGAGAACAATACAAAAAAAAAAAAAAAATACAGAAGGCAACCACATTTTTTGGGTTTTTTTAGCGAATATTTCTTTTTCTTCTTTCCTTTTCCATTTTGGTTCTTATTGTGCACATACATTACAGAGGAAAACAGAAAGGTACAGAAAAAAATAGTGTGTAGCAGTAAAGGTTCTAGGTCATCTTAGGAGGTTCTGGTTGACTGTGAAACCATCAGAGATTATAGAAGGAGATGCTGTGCTGGGACTTAAACTTAGGAGAGATAAGATGGAACTGGGGCAACAAACCTTCAGACAATCAAAGCTATAGCCGAGAGACGGCGAATCTTTCCTAACTGAGGCACTCTTCTGATACATGTCGCTCCGAGTAAAACAGAGCGTCGGTCTCATAAAAAGCAGTGTTGAGATATGAATGTATGCAGGAGCACAGTGCAGCAGCGTTTCGAGGAAGAAGGTTCAACGTCCGTTTAGATCGGGGACAAAATTTGGGTGAAAGAAGCCAACGTACAATGCACGACTCAAGTGATCTTGTGTGTGTCGTTATTGATAATATCATTACTGCTAGAATGAGCATCTGCGTTGTCACTCGATCTTCAAGAAGTAGAAAGGAAGGGAACTCCCGAAATAATGTGTCACATGACAGAAAGCCGCGTCACATCCGGGACGTCCATAAAATTATCAGCTCCTCAGACAACGAAGGGCAAGTAGAAGGTGAGATCAGCACCACAATCCTGCAAGGGTCACAAAAGGAGTGATTCCATCTAGCTAGATGAATGGATGGATGACTTTGAAGAATGAGAGTAGTGTGAAGTGACCTTCAGATAGAGGGGTGGGGGTGGAATATCGGGTTATGAACTAGAAATGCAAAACAGCATTAGTGGGTGATGCATCCAAAGTGTTGTGTGTGTTGTGTTGGCACTCCGTCGCTTACGACGTCGAGGGTTCCAGTTGATCCGATCAATGAAACAGCCTGCTCGTGAAATTAACGTGCAAGTGGCTGAGCACTCCACAGACACGTGTACCCTTAACGTAGTTCTCGGGGAGATTCAGCGTGACACAGTGTGCGACAAGGCTGACCCTTTGAATTACAGGCACAACAGAAACAGGAAGTAAGAGTGAGAGAAAGTTGTGGTGGAAGAGTACAGCAGGGTTCGCCACCATCCCCTGCCGGAGCCTCGTGGAATTTTAGGTGTTTTCGCTCAATAAACACTCACAACGCCCGGTCTGGGAATCGAAACCGCGATCCTATGACCGCGAGTCCGCTGTCCTAACCACTGGGCCATTGCGCCTCCACGATGCATCCAAAGTAAACGGGTAGTAATGTCAGGGAACGGTAACAAAGCAGGCGATCTGACCGTGCTCTTTTCGCTCTGGCAGTGACCGAGAACGGATGCATGTAATCAAGAGGTCGTCAGAAATTCTATCTCCTTGCTAGCGGGTAATGTGGAGAGTGCTTCAGAGTTGTACAACAAGTTTCAGCTGGTGATTGAGGAGTTCCTTTTTGGATCCGTTTATTAGATCGAGGTAAGAAATAGTTTCCGTCCTTTACACTCCATCCATGTAATTCTTCTTTCTTCGTCGCTATGTTGACCGAATTTTTTTTTTTTTTTAACGTTTAGAACAGTTTTCTTAGACGTGGCAATTTATCCCTTTTTCCAATCGTCATCTCCAATCGTCACTGTCACGAAAGTCACTGAACACAATCACAACTCTCTGTCGCATCCGTAACGTCGGCAACGGTAAAAAACATGAACCTTTTCTGGGGTTTGTGGAAGTTGCCCAAACACGTACGGAATCAAAAACAAATCCATTTCTCTGGATAAAATCTCAGAAATTGGAGTGTTACGATAATACATTCTTCAACAATTGATGTATCACGTGATGAGCAAGCCAAAAATTGCGCTGTACTAGTTGTTGTTGAATAAAGTCTTCAGTACACCAATTTATTCCTCGTTATTTTCTAACGACGGTTCATTCAGTAACTCTATTACAGGCAGAATTTCGCGTTAACCGTCTCGTAATACAAACACCAATCACGCACATCTGAAGATTTTCCTGATATTGACAGACTACATGTCTTCTTATTTCGCGAACTATTTGAACTCATTACTAAATGTAACAATTACTGGGACAAAATAAATTACAGAAACTGTTATCTACATTAAATCGTTGGATGAAGTTTTTACCAGACAACAAATGGCTACTTGCATACAACAGCCAACAGAAAACCGCTGAATTTCTTCCAAACTTGAAACTACTGGCTAAAAGATGTAACTTCGGAACAATATATATTAAATATTCAATAACAGGAGTGTGTGTGTGTGTGCGTGCGTGCGTGCGTGTTTGTTTCAATTCCTGGAATAACGTCGACAGGAACAGGACTCAGGTATCTTCGAAAACAAAAAGCTAAAATGGTTAAATATCAGTTTCGCAACCCAGAGCTTTGGACTTCCTACTAAAGAATATCAGCGTTTATAATTAGAATATTTTTGTCAACAGTATTACTGTTACAACAGAACACGAAATTATTTCAGCAGGTTTGAGGTGGGGTGGGGAATGACGGAGTATAGGCATGTCCAGAGAAAATGTCCAGCTAGAAATGCCATCTGTCATAAGTGAGAGAAAAAAATCAAATTTTTCTCGGTTGTATAAATCACCTAATAACACCCCAAAGACAGCATTGTAATCCGTGTAAAGCAATGTCCAACACTGGTTTTTTTTTTGTTTCTTGTTTTTTGCTTCATTAAAACATCAAGTTGTTTCGTCAAAACAATAATTAACCATCAATCAATGCAAGTTTGTGCTGACGGTGGAAATACTGATAGTTTTATCAGAGCTAATATTGATTTCAAATTTTGGTACAAGGCCAGAAATTTCATGGGAGGGGGTAAGTCGATTACATAAATCCCAAATTCTTAACTAGTACTTACTTTATCGACCCTCCGAAAGGATGAAAGGCAAAGTCGGCCTCAATGGAATTTGAACTCAGAACGTAAAGACGGACGAAATGCCGCTTAGCATTTTGCCCGGCGTGCAAACGACACAGCCAGTTCGCCGCCTTTTATTTCTTTTATCAGGGCTAATTTTGGTTTTAGATTTTGGCACAAGGCCAGCAATTTCAGGGGAGGGTCTATGACATCGATCGCAGTGCTCAACTGATACTTATTTTGTTGATCCCGAAAGGATGAAAGGTAAAGTCAACCTCAGTAGAATTTAAACTCAGTAAGGACGGACGAAGCCATTTATTTATATAAAGCCAGCCGGGTGCGACAGTTTTGACCAGCCCTCTGCCCTGCAGCTCCTTTGGAATCTCAAATTTATTTTAATTTTGTGGTTTTCGTAAATTAGATAGCTAATAGCGGATCCATTTTAATAAACGAGAACCCCTTGGTCGAAATTCTAGCTTTTCCCGACAGAGGTATAACGTGGGGTGAGGACCGCACATGGTAGCCATAAATTTCAAGCAGACTGATAAACCATGTAAAAGTTTCATGTGTGCATTCTCCATGGCAATGAAGACCAGTACACGCCCATCTGGACGGCACTGGTCCACCCTCAGATTTACAGTGATACAATTATCTCGAAAGACCGTTTTAACATTATTACAAATTAGTGCCCACCCAGAATATTCTGAAGCACCCCCAGGCACCAAAGTCTGGCCAGGGGCTTGAATGAGTATGGACGATATGTTACCGGTGGCCAATTCCCAGTGGCTAACTTTAAATGCTTGTAACTTCTTTATTATTAACTTCTATGAGATTACCGTCAAAGGGATGCAAAACTACATGAGAACACCTTTTTGAAAATAATTTGGTGAAAATTTGAAAAACATCAAGTGGTTGGAAGAAATTTGACAAGATCCTATAATATATATATATATATATATATATATATATATATATATATATATATATATATATATATATATATATATATACTTGTAGTTGAAGGTATGTTACGTTCAAGGAAAAGGGGCGGACAAGCCCAACGCTAAGCCACTGTTAACTTTGTATAATTTACCATTTAATCAGAGGGAAAAGGTGCAGAGCTTATGATTCTTTCTAAGGGCCCCCTCCCAACAAAAGGCTAGTGAGAAAAAAATTATCCTGAGACCAGAATCCTTGCAAGAGAGCGTGCTTCGCGAAAGGCATCAAACACCAGGCAATAAAATTTACAACCAAATGACATGAATGGTCTCTCGTACGGACTTATATAGTTTCCGTCAAGCAAATATAGTGTGTGCGCGAGAGAGTGTATTTAACAACAATGCACAAAGTTATACATGTATAGAACCAACATGAAGAGAGTAAATTACAAAAAGCAAAGCACATAGTTTCAAACCTACATACACGCACACACACACAAACGTGTGTGTGTGAGCGCGTATAGGATCAATTGCATAAACATAAAACGCATGTATGTGTGTCTACAAGCAACTTTCTCTTTTCCTTTCGAACATATGAGATTACATACAAGCGTGTGTGTAAATATATCTACGTATGTGTGTTAAGTATTTAATTTAACGCATATTGACACACACACACGACCACGTATACATGCAAGTATCTACATGCATGTGTTTGTGTTTTCACTCAATGACAGCTAAAGCTCTCTCGTCAATCACCTTTAAACTCCACTTTTAGAGACAAGGACGCAAACGCGCGCGCACCACACATACAGTCTTTCACACACACACACACACATACACATATCTTCGTCAATTTTCGTCTGATCTAATTGTTGATGACTGGACATGTGTTGATCGATTATTTCTATACAGTGTTTAGATAAACAGGTAGGGAGATGGATAAGTAGTTTGGCATCCAAGCAGGTAGGTAGAAAGAAAGAAAGAAAGAAAGAAAGACCAATAAATAATGCAGCTTTTCATACTTCTTTTTTAAAATTAAGTTCTTTTTTTTAATCTGAAATATACTCTCCTTCATTTTCTACAATGCTCTTCCATCTACCTGGTAGACTTGCAAGGCCCCCTCTTCCAAAATTCACTTGTCCGTGACGAAAAATACTCCTCCAGTACTGTTCTGACCTCATCTACAGAATACATATTTTTTTCCGTCCAAATGATTTTGAAAACTGTGGAATAAATGATAATCAGATGGGAGCAATGTCCGGCGAATATGGTGGGCGGAGCATCGTTTCCCATTCAAACTGCTCCAGCCTTTGGAATGTCATCCTCGTTGTATGTGGCCGAGCATTATCCTGATGGAAGAACACCTTTTGTCTTGAAACCAAAGATGGTCGTTTTCCTTCTAGCGCTTGCAGTAGTAGATTTCCTTTGTTATCATTTGGTTTGGGTTTAAAAGTTCAAAGTCGACTAAACCTTTCATATCCCACCTAACAAATAATAACACCTTATGTGGGTGAAGACCTTCCTTGACCTGGGGTGCCGGTGTTTCTCCTTTTCCTACCCACTGTCTTTGGTGCTTGACATTTTTCTAGAGATCCTACTTCTCATCACCCGTCACTATTCGGTCCCCCCAAAAAAGCTTCATTCGTGAGACGTGATAGCAAAAAGCACATACACATTTACTCTGCGCGCGATTAGACGCGGAATGTTTGTGAGGAACCCATCGACCCAATTTGCTAACTTCTCCGATGGCACGCAGGTATCGATGAATGGTAGAATGACCAAATCCAAGCTTCTCTGCTAGTTCCTCAACGGTTACGATGGAATTTTGTTGCAGGACCTCCTCGTCGAGCTCTACAGATCTTCCAGGACGAGGCTCATTTTCTAGGCTGTAGTTTCCGGTTCGGAATTTCTGGAACCACCGTTGACACTGGCTTACGCTTATTGTCCGATCCCTATGTACTGCATTAATATTCCTCGCACTTTCCGTTACATTGTTGCCTTTATTGAACTCATACAACAAAATATGCCGAATATGGTCCTTTGTCACTTCCATTATAGCTTTGAAAAAATAACTGTTAAAATCGAACTGCACTCTTCAAAACTTGCACTAAGAATAAATACAAGGTAAAATTACTACCTGCTATTATAGCAAGTTGATGCAGGTAGTTTATTCCGTCCCCCTCCGATTTTTAGTTCAGGCAATTGAAAAAAACCGCATTATTTATGGGATGACCCAAAGCACACACACACACACACACACACACACACACACACACACACACACACAGCAAACATTATTATCGAGTTAGAAAACAGAGATCTAATGGATACAAATTAATTTATTAATTAATCAACATATTCACCAAAAATTGTTTCGTTTCACAAACAAAATAAAAATTACAAAACATATATAAATAGATAATTTTGCATTTTAGATACCTTGTATAGAAAATCATTAGGGTGTACAAAGGACAGTACAAGGATTACATTAAGATACGTTTGGAATACACAGAATATAAAGACATGTTTATTATGCGTGCACACTTTACAGAGTACACGAGATGCATTTTTCATGACACCAGCACTAGTGAGATCACCTTACAAATTGCAAGGTAAAAGACAAATCTCACGACTGGAAGAGTAGAAGTGTGAGGGGGAAAAACCCACTTTATTGTTGAGAGAGGGTGTTAGTAGAGGAAATAAAAGAAAAAGAAACAAGTATTACCGGAGAGGATAATGAAGAAGATAAGGTTAAAGAGAAAGAATAACATCAGGAGTTAGTAATAATTGGGATGGATTGAGTAAGGGGCTGCCATTCTCTGTACATCGGACAAACGGGACGCCGCCTGGCCGACCGATTCGTGGAACACCTCCGAGACATCCACCTTTGCAATGACACCCCGGTGTCACGCCATTTCCGCTCTACCGGTCACTCCTTGCAGCAACACCTGTCCGTGTTTGGATTGTCCTTGCACAGGGGCCATCCAGACTCCCGTTTGCGCCGTGAACAGGGATTAATCTTCTCTCTTCGCTCCTTTGCGCCACATGGGCTCAACGCTCCTCCTCTCTTCATCTAACCCCCTCCCCTTGCCTCTCTCCCCCTCCGCCCTCCCTCCTACTTCTCTTTACTTCACCAGCATTCTCTCACACACACGCACCTTCGTCTTGTATGTATTACTGATAACAGCAATACATATAACGGTCAGTTCTTCGCGCAGTCGAGGGTCACCAATTGTAACGGTTGTTGTTAAGATGTTGGTTGCCAGTGTAACGGTTTGCATTATGAAATACACTGGAGTTGGCAGTTAATGATTGTAACGAGTGCTGTTGTTGCAAATGTGCAAGATGAACGAAGAACAGTGATCGAAGTTGTGAAGAAACATTTATTTACCGTTTCTTTTTATAATGCCATGCCTTGACGGGCAGGTGTGTGTATCATGTAAAAACAATAGAGTTATCTTTTCTTGTATGTTGTTGCTGTTTATGTTTGGTCAACTGCTAGCTGCCTAACTAGGAATTAGAGGAAGATAGAGTGAATGTTAAGTGTAGGGAGTCGATAAAATGATACCTTCATTGTGTCTGACATTTAAACAGCAGTGGTGTTGTGATATAAGACACTGTAAGCCTTCTCTCAGTTGAATTATCTTACTAACTGGAGTCTGCCTGTAGTTGCCTCTGCATCATCTCCTTTTTGCCAACTAACTTTTTCCTACAGTGTTTTAGTATAGTTAAAAGGAGAGACATATTGTTGATAACAATAGCTTTTGCTGGCGGTCTGTTATCGCTATTCTAGCTTTTGGTGACCTAGAAGAGGTTAGAAGGGTCAAGTGGCAAAGATATTATTCTGCTTAGTGAAGGCATCTGGCAAATGTAACTGCTGTCACTCACAGAAAAACTATTGTTTTACTGTGAGAAAAGTGCTGTTGAATTGTTAAGTGAAATTTGGCTATTGAGGATGCATCCATGCTGTGCCTGCATGAATCCACTACATACACATAGAAACACCACCACCACAACCAAAAACAACAACAGACACAACTAAGATAATAATCAGAGAAATGATAGGATAGAAAGTAGTACAACAGGTATAAATGACACAAACCCTTTTCAGACCCTATTCTTCAATCCATGTAATAAACCAGATGTTATGTGTCATATTTATCTGACAACCCTACCCTTCAACAAAAGAGTTTGCATCCCTCAACAGACAAATGATGGAATAGAAGCACGCTTTACCCTAACCCTAACCCTAACCCTAACCCTAAGGAGAGGCACAGCAACTTGACAAGAAGTCTGCAAGTGGCCTGTGTAAGCTCATACAGCGCACAAAAAATAGGGAAGTTGTGTGCTTCCCCACAGACAAGTCCGGCAGAATGTCAATAGACAACCTGCCAAACTACATCTAAGTGATGCAACCCAACATCACCAATATGAGGGAAACAATGGTACGAGAGAATGAGGAGAGAGAGAAGATCTTTAATGCTCAAATAATGTGGTCAAACATCCTAGGGGTAAAAAAGCACATGGCCAACAACTTCCAGGCCACTAATAATGACATCCCAGCACTGTATGGGCTCCACAAAGACCATAAGGCAACCATTGGTCCAGTAACAGGACCACCAATGAGACCAGTCTGTGGAGCCAATGTTACCAATAACTGCCAGATCTCCTACTTCCTCTCTATGATCATAACCCTTCTGATCAAAATGTACTTGGATGTGTGTGACAGCATAGAGAACCTCCTCAGCAGAATCATTGACTGCAACCATGCCTACGATCTGACGGGATGCATAATAGGCAGTATGGACGTGGTATCTTTATACCCATCTATTGATGTTGATTTTGCTGTGGAGAAATGTGTGAAGGTGATCAGTGAGAGCGATGTGGAGTTTTGTGGTGTTGACACAGAAGAACTGGGCCTCCCGCTGAGACTGGCATGTGACAATGGTTACTTAGATGAATATGACCTTAGTTGTTTCTACCCCACTAGATTGGTAAGAAGTAGACCCTCTACTATAACTTCTATGTTCAGGACGACCCTTAGAGAAAGATGGAATGGGTGGACCAGAGCTATACAGACCCCTGAAAACCATGATTGGGTTAAAAAGATGGTTGCACATGTGGTGGGTGCGAGTACCAAGATCACATTCAAAGGCCACATATTTAAGTTCAATAACAAGATATATGCCAAGAGGGAAGTGCAGTCATCAGAATCAGTATCGCTGGTGATGTGGCTAACCTATTTATGGTATGGTGGGATAGGCAACTCAAAGAGAAATTAGCAGAGAACTCCATAACCCAAAGCATGTGCTCCTGTTATGTGGATGATATCAACATAGTATCCAAAGCACCCCTACAAGACAATGTTGATGATTTAGAACACAGGTTCCCAACTGGTGTGCCACGGCACCCTGGAGTGCTGTGAAATATACACATGTATGTGGTATCATGACTGATCATTTCGAGTCAAAAGTACATTTTGATACTATTTTAACAATAAATATTATTTAAACATTACATAAAAATATTAGCAAAAAGACACCATTTTAAACAGTTTTCATCAGTTTGTTTTTAAGGTAAAACCTAAAAAATAAAGTTTCGTTTTCATATTCAGAATATTGTTGCAAAAACGTGTTGTGTTTATTATTTTTTTGAGTTTTTTAAAATCATTTTGATATTTCTAAATACTAATACTTATATTTCAACTTTCTTTATCTTGCTTTTATCACAACCACACTACCTTGTTTTTTTGTATTATCTTTGAGTAGTAAGCTTGGTTGGGAAAAAATTCCTCATCCACCTTATTCTCCCAACCTTGCAACTTCAGACTACCATTTGTTTCTTAGAACCATTCACAAGCCAGGAGGAGGTCAAAACTGACATTTCAGAGTTCTTCGTTTTGAAACCAAAAGAGTTTTACATTGATGGGATTAAAAAGCTTGTAAGTAGATGGAAGGAAGTCATAGATAATCAGGGAAAGTACATTGATGATTAAATTTCAATTAAATATAACATTTGGTCACTTGTTTTCTTTATTCAAAATTTGGACAGAACTTATGGGATGACCTGATATATATATATATATATATATATATATATATATATATATATATATATATATATATATATATATGTATATATATATATATATATATATATATATATATATATATGTATATATATATATATATATATATATGTATATATATATATATATATATATATATATGTATATATATATATATATATATGTATATATATATATATATATATGTATATATATATATATATATATGTATATATATATATATATATATGTATATATATATATGTATATATATATATGTATATATATATATATATATATATATATATATATATATATATATATATATATATATATATATATATATATATATATATATATATATATATGTGTGTGTGTGTGTGTGTGGTGAAGCATGACCTCGAACATTCGGCCTCACCGAGGCAATGATAAGTGACCGAGACCTTTGGAGATGTGCTGTGCTTGAGAAGACCCGGCAAGCCAAGTGAGACCATAACTGTGACCTATGTCAGGGCTGCTGACTGGCTCCCGTACCAGTGACATGTAAAAAGCACCATCCAAGCGAGATCATTGCCAGTGCCACCGGACTGGCTCCTGTGCAGGTGGCACATAAAAAGCACCATTTAAGCGTGGCCAATGCCAGTACTGCCTGATTGGCCCTCGTATAAAAGCACCCACTATACACTCTTGGAGTGGTTGGCGTTAGGAAGGTCATCCAGCTGTAGAAACTTTGCAAGATCAGATTGGAGCCAGGTGCAGCCTTCTGGCTCACCAGCCTTCAGTCAAACTGTCCAACCCATGCCAGCATGCAAAGCGGACGTTAAACGACGAGATGATGATGATGATTAGTAGATAAAGCAATTAAGGATATGAAGACAGGGAAAGCCCCCAGCCCATGATGAATGATTGCTGAGATGCTTAAGATATCTGACGGAGTGAGATATGGTCTAGTCACCCATATAGTTAATCAGGTTGTCCATGAGGGAGATATATCCAACGACTGGTTTAGCAGCATATAAACAACTGCTGCAAAGGTAAAAGGTGACACCTTAGACAGAAATAATTACAGAGTTATCAAATTGCTGGATCAGGTGATGAAAATTACAGAGAGGGTCATAGCTCAACTAATCAGGGAGATCATTAGCCTAGACGAGATTCAGTTTAGTTTTGAGCCAGAGAGAAGCACTACTGATGCTACCTTCCAGGTAAGGCAACTGCAAGAGAAATGTTTAGCTAAAAATAAACATCTGACTTGGCTTTTGTTGACAAGAAAAAGCCTTTAATAGAGTCCCCCACTCCTTTATCTGGCAGTCAATATGGAAGCTAAGAATAGAGGAGTGGTTGGTGAGTGCTATACAAGCCATGTACAGGGATGTTGTCAGTAAGGTAAAAGTTAGCAATGAATTTGGTGTACATGTAGGAGTTCACCAAAATTCAGTTCTCAGCCCCCTCTTGTTTATTATAGTCCTCCAGGCCATAACAGAGGAATTTAAGATTGGTTGCCTTTGGGAACTCCTCTGTGCTGATGAACCTTGTTCTTATAACTGAATCACTACCAGAACTAAAGAAATTTCAGGTGTGGAGGCAAGGTCTGGAATCAAAGGTCCTTAGAGGTAATTTAGTAAAGACTAAAGTCCAAGTAAGTAGGAAAACAGACAAATTACTAATCCTTTCAAGGAAATAACCCTTCTTGATATATAGAAAAAGTGTAGAGAGAAATACCATAAGGTGTACCCAGTGCAAGCTATGGACACATAAGAGGTGCAATGGTGTCATAGAAAGGTTAGCAGAGAAAGTAGACTATGTGTGTGGCAGATGTGCTGGTACAACAAACACTAAGAATGTACAGAAAATAGACTTCCTCAAATGTCCAGGAGGACCCTTCTTAGAAGTAGTAGATAACTTCTGTTACCTAGGTGACCGAGTTATCAGTGGAAGAGAATGCTCTGACAATGTAGTTGCTAGAATAAGAATGGGTTGGGCAAAGTTCAGAGAGCTACTACCTTTGTTGGTAACAAAGGGTCTCTCCCTCAGAGTGACATGCAGGTTTTATAACACCTGTGTATGAACAGCCATGCTACATGGCAGTGAAATATGGGATGTGACTGCAGAGGACATGTGAAATGAAGTCAATACATGTACAACAAAGTGTGTTTTAGGAGAAAAATTGGGTATAAGAAGCATAGATGTAGTGTGTAAGAGAGAAGACTGCATTGGTATGGTTATGTGATGCATATGGATGACGAAAACTACATAAAGAAATGCAGATCTCTAAATATGGAAGGAACCTGTGGAAGAGGTAGACCCAGGAAGATGCAAGGTAAAGCGGTGAAAAATGATCTTCAGATGCTGAACCTCAAAGAGGAGAATACAAGTGGCTAAGACTGCTGGCAATTTGCTATGGTTGTGAAGACACACACACACACACACACATTATCTGACCTCAGTCAAAATTCTCTCATCTTCCCAATACCTGCTACAGACTCCTCCCTTCCATTTTCCCTCATGCACCTCACCTGCTGTAGGCCCCTCCACTCTCTCTCTCCTGTAACTATCCACACACTCTCCATGCCTTCACATACCTTCCTTACCCACCTCCCAGCCTCTCCAATTTCCCTCACCATCACTTACTACAGTCATGTCTTCCCTATCTCCAAACATATCACCTCACACTCTAATGGAACATTGCACTCTATCCCCTCTGTACTACTTGTACTAACTCTCACCACTGTTCTCTGTGGGTAGGCCCCAATACATCTCCTGCACCATCTATTTCTCTCTCACTCACTCTGATTGTCTCTCTCTCTCTCTCTCTCTCCCACTTCCTCCTCACTCTCTCACCTGATACACAGCAACTTCACTTGGTTTCACTTCCTCTCTTAGCAATGAGGTCTTTGTCTTGCGAGTCACTTGATCCCACTGGTGCTGGTGCTAAGTAAAAAGCACCTGTGCTGGTGTCACGTAACAAAAGCATCTGTGCTGGTGTCACGTAAAATGTACTTGTACTGATGCCATGTAAAAAGTATCCAGTACATTTTGTGAAATGGTTGGCATTAGGAAGGGCATCAAGCCATAGAAACGATGCCAAAACAAGACAATTGGCAGCTCCTGTCAAACTCATGCCAGCAATGGATAAATGGATATTTAATGATGATGATTATGATATATATATATACATACATACATACGTGGAGGCGCAATGGCCCAGTGGTTAGGGCAGTGGACTTGCGGTCATAGGATCACAGTTTCGATTCCCAGACCAGGCGTTGTGAGTGTTTATTGAGCGAAAACACCTAAAGCTCCACGAGGCTCCGGCAGGTGATGGTGGCAAACCCTGCTGTACTCTTTCACCACACTTTCTTCCACTCTTACTTCCTGTTTCTGTTGTGCCTGTAATTCAAAGGGCCAGCCTTGTCACACTGTGTCATGCTGAATATCCCCGAGAACTACGTTAAGGGTACACGTGTCTGTGGAGTGCTCAGCCACTTGCACGTTAATTTCATGAGCAGGCTGTTCTGTTGATCAGATCAACTGGAACCCTCGACATCGTAAGTGACGGAGTGCCAACATACATACATACATACATACATATATATATATACTCATTTTATGCCCACTTTGATGAGTAGGTTGTCAATAATATAGTTTGACAAAAGCAAATCTTACCAATTTTCCAATTCAAGGTAGATACATATATGGTGAAACAAAACAGAAACACAGGAGTCAGATTGTTTGTAAGAAAGAGTTAAGTTATCATGGTAGAAGTGGTTAGTTTGGGTGACATGTAGATCAGAGCTCTTTTCTTTTTTGTTGTTGAATATAATTTAAATAGCTCCAAATACTGTCAAATACTTGAAAAGGATCTATTACCCACCTGTTCCAGTTTGAGGAATTGATGAGAATACCAATCTTTTTCAAGAAGATGGAACCCCCCCATGCCATACAAATAAGGTGTTTCAAGCTTGAAAAAAAAAAAACTCATGGAATCAAATCACTGAAATGGGCTGTCCAAAAACAACCAGTTTAATCTAAAAGAACATAGATGGGAACACATTGATATAAGGTTGTGAGTAAGATGATCAAAGATTACGTCAATTACAGAGCTGAAAGAAGTATTAACTGTAGAGTGGATAAACATGGATCTGTATGTCATTGATAATTTAATTAAATTCAAGCCTAATCAAGTCAAAGCTATGATATTAGCTGAAGGATGACCTATAAAATACTGAGATAAATGTTCATTTCATTTGAGATAATTTTACAAGTTGAATTAACATTTCATTTTATTACCCTGTCTATAAAATTATTATAGGTGTCTGTATACACATCATGTATATACATATATGATGAGAGAGAGAGAGAGAGAGAGAGAGAGAGAGGTGGCTAAAGCTGCAGCTCTATAGATACCTGGATGTATTGAAAAATTGATAAATTAATCTATTGAAAGATAGTAAAAGGAAACAGATAAAAACAGTTGGGGTGATGAATAGATAAGTAGGTATATATGTATGTATGTATGTATGTATGTATGTAGGTAGGTAGGTAGGTAGCTAGCTAGCTAGGTATGTATGTAGGTAGCTTAGTAGGTGGGTAGGTTTGTAGGTAGGTGGGTAAGTTTAGGTAAGTGGGTGTGTGGGTAGGTAGGTAGGTAGATAGGTAGGTAGTGGATGGGTAGGTGGATATATAGGTAGGTAGTTGAAAATATAGACAATGAGTAACAAAGGGATGAATATACAAGGAAACAGGTAAAACTTTGATTTGATAGATTAAAAACTGTTTTTTTTCTTATCACTTCGAGGGCAAGTAGCAGTGTCCATGCCCATTTTTTCAGGGTCTCTGATGTTGGTAGAGGAAAGGGGGGAAATAAATTATCCTCAGACTGGTAACCTGGCCCAAACATTTAAAACAGAGTAAACTTCACTGAAGGCGGCCAAGGACCCACCAGGTAGTAGTGTCAAACTGGACAACTGATTAATGCATGGAAAACTATTAAGCAGATAGGTAAGAAAATATAAAGGAAGAGAAGTAAATAGATAGGTAAATAGGTAACACTGAAGTCTGATATAATGAGGAATAGAAAAAAGAAAGAAAATAGGCAGATGACGGTAAGTAGATGGATGGAGAAACTGACAGCTAGATAGCTAGAAATACAGGTAGATGAAAGACAAAGAGATGGATAGAGAAAAAGATAAGATAATTAGCAGACACACAGACATAATACATAAGAAGTCAGATTGAGAGATAGAGAAAATAACAGCAAGATACAAAGACATGGAGACATATATGTATGTATATGCACACACACACACACACACATACACACACACACACACACACATACACACACACACACACACACACACAATAATAAATGTATTGTTTTAAAAAAAGATTAATTTGTATCTATCACTGCATCAGAAAACACAGTTCATGTCTAACTAGTTTTGATAGGAGACCTCCAGACCTGATGCCGAACAATAATACAAAAGGAATATTTACAACACAATATTCCCTTTTCACAACTGTTAAAGAGAGGGGAAATAATAATAAAATATATACCTTCATGGATTTGAACAACTGAAAATAAAAGTCACTAGCTGACAGAAGCTCGTTGAATATAAGATTGTTGAATATAAGATTGTCGAATATAAACAAACAAGTAGCTACACTTCTCAACAACAAAAATTGAAAACTGAAATTAAAAAAATGTGTTTGGATATAGTAAAATTGATCACCTCAAACAGGAATTAAAAGCTGTCAGTGGAAAACACGGTCATCAGAAGAGATTAATTGAAAGAAAAATAATGAATTAGATATTCAATGAAAATCAATCAGTAGTCAGTAGAGAGATCAATAAAAGTCAGAGAGGGTCTTTTTGCAAAGGTACAGAAATAGTTTTGGAGAAAAATCTGTAGTAAGAAAAGGAAAATTTAACCAAATCATTGACGTCAGCTGGGGACACAGTAGACTGATGAAAATTTGCAGACAATATTAGTCTGTTTCGTGATACCCCTGAAATCATGCAAGAGATGACAAGTGTTTGGTCCCTGTATCAATCACTGAAAGACAAAAGCCTTACACCTATTTGAAAATCAACCCAAAACTATTAATCTTGGTGGACGAAATATTGAATTTGCTGACTCTTTTACATAACTTGGTAGTAACATCGGCAGAAATGGAAATGATGTTAAGACAAGACTTAACAGGGCAATGGCAATTTTTCAATGACTGAGACCAGTATGGTCATGTTCTTCCATTCATCAAAGAATTAAACTTCTATATGCATTTATCGCAACATCTACAGCATTGTATGCAAGTGAAACATCAAGGTAGATGGACAGGATTTGCAATATGGTGAATGTTTTTCATTGCTAGTGCCTTAGAAATATCCAAAGATGGGCACCGTTAATCAAAAAGTTAACTTTGTTAACCGTTAATCTGTTGACCAAAAAGTTAACTTCAATAACTGTTCATCAGTTAATGTAACAAAAGTTATCGATAAGCCGTTAATGTTAACTTTTATTATAGAAAAAAACAAAAAAGATCAATTTTTGCTCTAAAATTACATAAAAACACCATAAAAAAGTGCCAGAACTATAGAATCAGCCTTTTTTGCCTTTTGAAGGGCTTTAGAACCCCAAAACTATTGTTGTTGGTTTTTTTTTTTTTTTTTTTTTTTTTTTTTTTTTGCTTTTAAAAAAGGCTGATTTCATAGTTTTGGCTCTTATTTAGGTTTTTAAAGGCTTTTAGAGCCAGAAAGGGGTAAAAAAAAAAAAAAGAAAAACTCAAACGAAACAAAATTAAACTAAAAATTAAACTAAAAGAGTTTATTGATAAATGTAACGGAAGTCAAATGTAAAATCTAACAGAAGTTAAATGTAAAATGTAACGGAAGTTAAGTAGTTCAATAATAATTTCCAAAGTTATCTTAAAAAGTTAAATTGTTAACAAAAATGTAAACTTTGTTAATTAACGATTAACGGAATAACGTTTTGGTGCCCAGGTTTGGAAATATCCTGAAGATCACCTGGTATGACCACATCACAAATGATGAAATCATGATAACAGCTGGCTTAAATAAACTGCTGGACATCATCTCAGCCAGATGAAGGAAGTTGTTTGGTCATGTATTATGCTCACTGTTAAAGCGATCAGCAAGGACAACCACTAAGTGGACCAATGAGGAAAGAGAGAGGCATGTCAGTGAAGATAAGGCGAAGAACTGCACAGGAAGACTTGATGAAAATGGGTGTTACATAGGAAAAAGAATGTAGTTTGGCTTAGAATATCACTTGGAGAACTCTCATTGCCTGATGCTCTGTGAGTGAAGAGAGATATAATATAACACATAATATTAACAGTATGACCAGAAAAAAATTCAAAAGTATTGACTGTGCCTTTTTTTTTTTAAGCATTTGCTCGTTACAAGCTCATTAGACTGCTGAAAACGTAAGAGCTACTAGAATAAAATGGACACTAGACAGAAGTCAATAGGTGACGATGTACATTAGACTTAAAAGACTGGAGGTCATATTGAAGAGGAAAACAAGACTGTGAAAGGGAATCCCAAAGTTCAGAGATGCAAGGGGAGAAACTGGTACTGAAAAGTACTTTACGACACTTAGGAGGTTGCACAGTATACTGATGAGAACTGGATGCAAGTCTAGTTGATCGCTGATAAGTTCTTAAAGGAGGAACCAGAGAAGAGAGCTCAGCTGAACAATGTCCATGAAAATACTTATAGAAAAGAGACAAGGAAGCCACTCGACAATGATGAGAGTGAGTCCAGTTTAGAAGATAGATCAGGACCAATAGCATTACAAATACAGTGTTGAATGCAGTCCAACAGAGTTAAACAATCCGCAGGAGCACCTGCCCATATGTGACAACAGTACTCAATGCAGGGCAAATGGTGGACTTATAAAGATAAAGAATAGTCTCAGGGGTGAGATAACTTCTCGAACAAAGGAGTGAGCTTACCTTCATTGCAGCTGATTTGGCAATAGATACAATGTAAGCCCTCCAAGAAAAATCATTACAGAAAGTCACTCCTAGGAGACAAAGAGAACGACTCTCAGGTAAGTCAGTACCATCCATCAAAACCGATAGCTAGAAAGGATATCTGAAGCTATTAATTGAAAGAAGTTTAGTTTCTGATGGATTGAAAGTTACAAGCCATTTCCTACCCCACACAACAAGAGATCGAAGATCATTCTCAAGGTTAGCTGTGATCTCAACCTTATCAGACAATCTGTCAGATTTGTCCAAACAAGAGTACAAAGTAGAGTCAACAGTATAGATTACTAGCTGACAGATGATATGATCAGGCAGATCATTGATAAAAAGAGAGTTTGGCCGAGGACAGATTCTTGAGGACCCCAGCATTAATAGAATAACTAGATGAAGATTGACCATCAAGAATAACCTTGATCCTATGGTCATAAAGGAAAGAGATGATGTTCAGCATGAAACCTGATGCACCAAAGGATTGGAGCTTTCACAGAAATCCACCCTACCAAATGCCTTAGAGATACCAAGAGCAACTGCCCTAGCTTGACCAGATACATTCAAGGCACAATAAACACACTCGGATATAACATTGAGGTCAGCAGTAGACTGCCCAGCCTTACACCAAAAGCATCCAGTTGATATCTTTATGACAGAGTAAGACTGTGAGACTGGAAAGTAGCAAAAAGAGACTTTATTGCCAGCCACTGGCACAAAAACTGACTTCTCAGAAATATTTTAAGAACTTTTACCAGAAAACTCTCTGTAGGGATATAAATATACTAAATCAGCTGAAGTTGGCAGAAACAAGTCTTGTGTAGAAAATAAAGTGACTCACAAAGCTAAGAACAGCCAAATACATGCTATACTGTAAATATATGGAACTATTCCTCCGGAAGTACTATGATAGAAACAATATCATCAAAGTTGAACAAGGAAAGGAAGATAAAAATTGTGATGTCAAAGGCGCTATAGTAAAGAGGAAGGAGTAATATGGTTGCAATCTGGTTAGATTGCATTCAATTCTGTTTCCAACTCAGGGATATTAGAGTTTCATCCTGAGCTACCATCATAAAGTTAAATACAAGAAGTGTCTCTGTTGAGATGAACTATGTACCACAGGGTTATATTTCAAAGATGACCAATCTGTAGTGTTGTTTATACTTGCAGTGAATTCTTATCTTTTTTGTTGAGGAAATCTAAAAATGATGTTAATTTGCTTACAGGAGACAGAAACAGAAACACCAACTAGCTGGCACATAACTTTGTTATTGACAACCTGAAGGTATAGGCTCATATGGTTAATCCAGGGCTATAGTAGAAGACACTTGCCCAAGAGGTGCCATGCAGTAGAATTGAACCCTATATATATATTGTAGCAGATTCAAAATCAAATCATCAAATTACCAAGTTAAAATCATGGCTTAGTAACAGCCATATAATCAGCTGAGTAATTGATTAATCAGCATTGAGGCATCACTTGATGCAATTTCTAGAATCTTCTAGAACATCCTTTTACAAGGCTTATAAATAGGCATGTTTTTAGTACCAATTTTGCTGAATGTTGAATACTGGCACAGGCACATATTGAATCTGTTCTTTTGCCTTTTAAGCCTAGTTCTTTAAACTAACAGAAGCATTGATGGAGTTGGGGATAAATGGAAAAACACTACTGAGTGGTAATTTTAATCAGATAATGGTGATGACGATTACAACAACGATAATCTATGATATGATAATAAGAGAGGTATAAAGAAAATGCATGGTAGAAGACAGTGGGAATAAGGGGAAAAAGGTATGTTCATGCAATAAAATTGGTGATGGTGATGATGATGGTGGTGGTAAAAATGATGATGATGGGGTAACAGTGATGAGTTTCACATTTTGGCACAAGGCCAGAAATTTCGGGGAAGGAAGTAAGTTTATTATATTGAGCACATATTTTATTGACCCTCGAAAGGATGAAAGCAAAGTGGACCTCGGAGGAATTTGAACTTAGAACGTAAACACAGATGAAACGGATAAGCCGTAATATTAACGACAACCAAGACAAAGATGATGACAAGGCCTGAACTCAAAAATCAAAAGTTCATAGTGTTTTCCATACATTGTGTTATGCGTCAATTGTGTGACCGTGACAACAATACGGTTATTTAATCAGATTGGGAAGGTTAGGGAACACAACGCAGATTACCAAAATCATCAGTCAGAAGGCAGTTCTCTCCCTTCTTGCTTGTAAGCCACTGACATTTTGTACATCGACGATAGTTTTATAACTTTCGTCAGCCATGAACAGTTTGTGTCTATATTGAATTTACAGCATAGATGGTTAGGGACGTTAGCAGTTCAGGCCTAGGAGTTGGGTTTGGGGATTAGATTTAGGAGAAGTTTAGATAAGTCAGTGAGAGGAGGCATGGATTTGGTCAATAATTTTCGTAAACCTGTTAGGATTGGTGAAATTGATGTGATTGAAGTTCCAGTTGAAGACTTGTAGATCAATGTCTGCCGGGAAAATGTGGACATGAAAGGAATTCCTGAAGTTTTGAGTTGTTGAGCAGAAGGATGAGAAATTTATCAAGTAAAGAGATCTATCAGTAGGAATGATGGGAGGGAAGATGAGATGGGTATATTGAATGAGCTTGTGTGAAAAGACACAGCTCATCAGTTCAAGGGTACAGGCTGTTTTAGAGTCAGGAAAAGAAAAAGAAAGCAGAAACATTGTATTGGAGAGCTTGTGATTGAAGGGCATTTCTGAGGGAATCATTCCAGTAAAATTGTTTCATATTTATGCTGTCAAGGATGTTTGTATAATAGTAAACATCCTAGATATATATGCAGTGCATGAATGTGGGGTCTACAATACTTGTGTGTGTGTGTGTAAGAGTAGCACTGGTCCATGTAAATTAATTGTGCAGAGCGCTTTTGTCTGGTTTTAAACACCTTAGAACCTTGTAGTCAAAGATGTTTGTAACCAGACAGAAAACCCTTTGTCAATCACTATATCTTGAACATATTTCTTCTCTGGGTATCAACACACTAAAGCTCCAACATCTAGCAGCTGACTTGTTAGGAACCCACAAGATTATCCACCATCTTTCCAGTAACAACTTTGGCCACCTTTTTCAATTCAAAATCTCTACCACTCATAGACAAACTTAATCATCATCATCCTTTAAGATCTGTCTTCCATGCTGGCATGGGTTGAATGGTTCGACCAGAGCTGGCAAGTCAAAGAACTGCACCAAATTCCAGTCTGATTTGCCTTGGTTTCTATAGCTGGATGCCCTTCCTAACTTATAAAACAAAAAAATCAGCACAACATCCATAACTTTCGGAAACATTTCTTCACACCCAGAATTGTTGAAGCATGGAATAAACTATCCACATCTGTTGCTAACATTCAGAAAACTACATCCTTCAAAAACTCCATACTCCCTGAAATTCATAAACTTTACTTTCTTTTTATGGCTCTTTTAATGTTCACTCTTCTATCTTCTTATGTTTTAGTCTGTGAACTGTGTATTTACTTTAGCTTTCATTGTTGTCTTTCTTTACTTGACTTATGGCAGCTTTCTGTCTTCTCTTAACATTTCCCAACAAGTTGTAGTGCACTTCTGCACTCTGATCAGTTCGTTAATGTGGGTCCAATATGGCTGTGTGTATAAATAACAACAGCACTACTCCATGTGTGTGTGTGTGATAAGTACTTTAATAGGGCCATAGTAAACCTTTTAGTGGGTCAGCAGCTGATAAGGGCTGAATAGTTTTGCTATTTTTATATATGCAAGGTTGCCATGGAGATCATCAGACGTGGTTTATATCAAGTGACTTTCATGTTTAAGGTTATGCTTAGGCAAATGGAGTTAGGATTACATTTGATTATAATTTATGACTAAAAGTAAGAGATTGGAATCTAGGTTAAAGTTTGGATTCAAATTTATGATTTCAGCTAAGGATAGTATTTAAGGTGTAGGTTTGGGTTTTAAGGCTAAAGAGCATGGTTAAGCTTTAAGGTAACAGTTTAGGTAAATATTATTCAGTGAGACTGCTGTGGGGACAAGTAAGCAACTAATGTTTCTATTATGATTGAACACATTGGTCTATGGGAGTATAATTGCACACAAAACCTGTTAATGATGCATGTACATTCACACACATACATCTGTTTATACATATATATATATATATATATATATATATATATATATATATGTATATATGTATGTATATAAATATATACATAGTGTATATAGTGCATGGCTCAGTGGTTAGAGTGTCAAGCTTACGATCGTGAGGTTGTGAGTTTGATTCCCAGACTAGGCTGTGTGTTGTGTTATTGAGCAAGACACTTTATTTCACGCTGCTCCAGTTCACTCAGCCGCAGAAATGAGTTACGACATTACAGGTGCCAAGCTGTATCAGTCTTTGCCTTTCCCTTGGATGACACTGGTGGCGTGGAGAGGAGATGCATGGGCGACTGCTGGTCTTCCATAAACAACCTTGTCTGGACTTGTGCCTGGGAGGGTAACTTTCTAGGTGCAATCCCATGGTCAGTCATGAGTGAAGGGGGTATATCATCATCATTTAACGTCCGTTGTCCATGTGGCATGGGTTGGATGGTTTGACCAGGCTGGCATACTGGAAGGCTGGACCAGACTTCAGTCTGATTTGGTATGGTTTTCTCTGGCTGGATGCCCTTCCTAACACCAACCATTCCAAGAGTGTAATGGGTGCTTTTACATGCCACCAGTGCAGGTGCCATATGCATGACACCAGGATGCTTTTACATGCCAGTGGCACAGGTGCCAATTTGTGTGATACCGGTATCTATATGTGTGTGTGTGTGTGTGTGTGTGTGTGTGTATGTGTGTGTGTGTGTGTGTGTGTGTGAGCGTGCGCGCGCGTGTGTATGCACACATGCATGAATACACATTTTGCGTGATCTATGAAACTGAAAAACACATTCAAATAGTGTCATTTGTTTCCAGTTCTCTATGTAACAATGTCAAGTCATTTGTTCAATAAACTGGAGGATTATTACCTTGCTTGGAAAGAGGTGAAGGTTAGTGGCAGGAAGGGCATCTGTTCCAACATAGTCCCATCTGACCCATGCAAGCATGGAAAAGTAGTCTTTATGATGATGATGATTGATACATACGTACGTATGTATGTAGATACGTACATACGTACGTATGCACGTACATACATATGTAAGTACGTACGTAAGCACACACGAGGTTTCAGATGTAATGTGCATGAGAGAAAATGGGTATCTGATTTGAATAGAAGATGGCAGTTGCTTATAGCAGTACTGAGCACTCATAGTGGATGAAACCTGTAGAAGAGGGACACCTAAGCATAGTATGAAGTGGTAAGGAGTGATCCCAAGGTGTTGAATCTCACAAAGGAGATGACAAAACTTATGATGAGTGGTGGTGCGTGCTGGAGAAGATCAATCAACCCACCTATGCAAACATTGCAAAATGCACTAAAAGGGTGGTAGCTATGGAGACAGGGCAGTGCAATATATTTACATTTAGGTCTCTTACCCAGTATGCTCTTGTTAAGTCTCCTACACCTTCTCCTTTTATTACCTTCTCATCGCTGTACCATGGTGCCTGTGTAACAAAGAATGACACCAGATATGTTCATACTCAGTGCCTTTTGTACAACCACTCTTCCATCTCAACACCTGTGTAATGAGGGCTGGCATTGTCTTTCTTTCCATTCACTATCCCCTACCATTACTCTTATGTACTGCTAGCAATCACGCCTATTCTTCCAGGTTACTCACATTACATCTATTACTGGGTCTTTCCTTCTATCACCCATCATTATTGCTATCCATCATTTTAGAATATACAGTATACCTCAGATAGACCATACAATGTTGGTAGACTTGCTTCTATCTTCCTTTTATTAAATGTACTTTGAGAATGTTTTCTGAGTCAGGGGTTTTCAAACTTTTTGACTTGCAGACCCCTTTATATTTCAGGCTTCACCTTAGGGACCCCCTTATAAACGCTTATGAAATTTATACATAAATATTTGCTTAAAATAACATATATTTTTACATTTATTTATTTCACAGTATTTAACAAATAGGTTTATTGTCAATTAAAAGATTTCGATTAAGAAAAACATATATAAAATCAAATTGCCCATTAAAAGTATTTGCTGTCTATGGACCCCCGTCTTGCCCTTGCGGACCCCCTGTGGTCCGGGGACCACAGTTTGAAAACCCCTGTTCTGAGTGACGTTGTTTGAAATAGTCCATATATAAGTATAGTTTGAAATGAATTTTCTGTTAAGTTTTTACATGGCACCGGCATGTTTTCTCTCTCTCTCACTACTCCATCTCTACTCATTGTTGACATACATCACCTTTTTCTTCTCCATCCCACACTCATGCTGTGTTTCTATTCAATTCTCTTACCAGCAAACAACATATAGCTGCCATAACTATCTTTCTTCTTTCTTCCTCTCTTTCTGATTTGTCTGCCCCCCCCCCTTTATTCACTTTCTTGATCAGTAACTCCAGTTAAGAACTGATTTGGTTTGTAAGGATCTGTCCAACTTATGTTAGCAATGAGTCATGTCCCTTGTATAACCTGTGTACAACCAACTACATCATGTATCAGGCCACAATACATGTAAAAATGGTAGCACAATGTCTTACAGAAAATTTATAACAAACTATACTTATATATGAATTATTTCAAACAACATCACTAAGAAAACATTCTCAAAGTACATTTAGTAAAAGAAAGGTAGAAGCAAGTCTACCAACATTGAATAGTCTATCTTAGGTTGAGCCACTGCATACAGTCTATTTGATTGAAAAATATTATATTTTACTAGTTGTAAGGCAGCGAAAAAGAAAGAAAAAAAACATGATTTATGAATGATTCCAGAAAGTAATATATATATGTAACAAGCAAAGTAGCTAGTTAGAAAATCTCAATTAGAAATGAAAGTTGTAACAATACTGAGAAGCAATGTTTATCACCACATCAATATGGCTGTTCAACATTACTACTGTTTAACCTCAGGCAGAGCTTCTGCCAGCTGGTTTTCAGTAGAATCTGCACCTCTGGATTATCAGCTCCGGTCGAACAGTCCAACAAATGTCAGCATGGAGAGTGGACATTAAATGATGATGATGATGATATATATATATATATATATATCGTTGCCAGTACTGCCGGACTGGCCTACGTAGGATTTTCGAGCGAGATCGTTGTCAGTGCCCCTGGACTGGTTCTTGTGCGGGTGGCACATAAAATACACCATTTTGAGCGTGGCCGTTGCCAGTACCGCCTGACTGGCCTTCGTGCGGGTGACACGTAAAAGCACCCACTACACTCTCTGAGCGGTTGGCGTTAGGAAGGGCATCCAGCTGTAGAAACTCTGCCAAATCAGATTGGAGCCAGGTGTAGCCATCTGGTTTCACCAGTCCTCAGTCAAATCGTCCAACCCATGCTAGCATGGAAAGCGGACGTTAAACGAAGATGATGATGATGATGATGATATATATATTCATTGTTATCATCTTCATTGTTTTAATGCCCATGTTTCCATGCTTGCATGGTTCAGATAGAATTTATTGAGGTAGATTTTCAACAGCAGGATACCCTTCCTGACGTTGAACCCTAACCTGTTTCCAAGCAAAGTAATGTTTTCTCATGTTGAGACAATTTTTTGCAGAATATTGGAAATGAATAACACCACCTGTATGACAGTGACAGTCATTTACGATTATCATGCAATGTCAAAACAAAGAGACATAAACATGCACACATCCACATACATATATATAACAGGCTTCTTTCAGTTTCTGTCTAACACATCCACTCACAGTGATTTGGTCTGCCTAGGGCCATAATAGCAGACACATGCCCAAGGTGCCACACAGTAGGACAGTAGGATTGAACCAAAAACCATGTGGTTGGGAAGTAAACATTTTAACCACATAGCCATGCCTGCATCTTCATTTATATATATACATACACACACATGTATATATATGGCTACTGTGATTGTTGAGTATATAAACAGATTGGCTTTTTGCTTCTCTGGATTGATCAAACTGATGTAGAACCCACTGATGAGAATCCAATTAGATTTGAAAATCAATTAAGGTTGTTCATCATGTTTTCAATCTACAGAGAAACTGCCTAATTAGCCATGTTTATAAAGGCACTATATAAGTTATATATACAAATATATATATATAATCATCCTCATCATCATTTAATGTCTGTTTTCCATGCTGGCATGGGTTGGACAGTTTGATAGGAGCCAGCAAGCCAGAGGGCTGCACTAGCACAGGTGCTTTCTGTGTGATACTGGTACCAGCGAGGTTCCCAAGTAACTAGCAAGACAAAGACCTCTTGGTTGAGAGAGGGAGTGGAACTGAGAGAAGGGGCAGTGTGCCTGGTGAGAGGTTAGAGTATGACAGAGGGACAGAGATAGTTGTCTTACAACAGAGGAGACACTTGGCTACCCAAGTAGAACAAGGAAAGAGAAGAAAGGTGAGAGAAGGATAGAGAGTTAGAGTGGGTGTGTGTGTGTGAGAGAGAGAAAGAGAGAAAAAGAGATGATGGTGGAGATGCATTAGGGCCTACATACAGGGAACAGTGTTAGGGAGAGTATAATTATATATAGTTATATATATATATATGCGCTGGTATGGACATGTGGTGAGAATGGAGGAGGATAGCTGTGTGAAAAAGTGCCTAACAGTTGAGGGAACCCGTGGAAGAGGTAGGCCCAGGAAGACCTGGGCTGAGGTGGTGAGGCAAGACCTTCGTACATTGGGCCTCACCGAGGCGATGACTACTGACCGAGACCTTTGGAAATGTGCTGTGCGTGAGAAGACCCGGCAAGCCAAGTAAGATCGTTGCCAGTGCCCCTGGACTGGTTCTTGTGCGGGTGGCACATGAGATGCACCATTTTGAGCGTGGCCGTTGCCAGTACCGCCTGACTGGCTCCTGTAGGATTTTCAAGCGAGATCGTTGCCAGCGCCCCTGGACTGGCTTGTGCGGGTAGCACATAAAAGACACCATTTCGAGTGTGGCCGTTTTCGTGCGGGTGACACGTAAAAGCACCCACTACACTCTCTGAGTGGTTGGCGTTAGGAAGGGCATCCAGCTGTAGAAACTCTGCCAAATCAGACTGGAGCCTGGTGTTGCCATCCGGTTTCACCAGTCCTCAGTCAAATCGTCCAACCCATGCTAGCATGGAAAGCGGACGTTAAACGATGATGATGATGATGATGATGATGATATACATATATATATATATATATATATATATATATATATATATAATTATGTGTATTTCTTCTATCTTAATGAATAAAAATTCTTCTGATAGAATAAATGGGTTAATAGAAACCAATGTAGCAAAGAACACAAAATAACTGTGGTTTAGTTCCTGTTTTTAAGGCAGGAACTCCTTGAAATTTTGGGTATTTGAGTATATTTAAGAATTTAATGATTGGAGAAAACGCATGTTATAATTGCATACTTTATTCCTACATATGTTTCAAAGGATTACAACCTGTGTGATCCATAGGGATCTTTGATATTAAAATTTTAACCTTCTCATCAGGGAAAGCATGGGAATCATCTTCAACATAAGACATATATATATATATATATATATATATATATATATATATATATATATATATATATATATATATATATATATATATATATATATATATATATATATATATATATATATATATATATATATATATATATATATATATATATATATATATATATATATATATATATATATATATATATATAGTGGAGGCGCAATGGCCCAGTGGTTAGGGCAGCGGACTCGCGATCATAGGATCGCGGTTTCGATTCCTAGACCGGGGGTTTTGAGTGTTTATTGAGCGAAAACACCTAAAGCTCCACGAGGCTCCGGCAGGGAATGGTGGCGAACCCTGCTGTACTCATTCACCACAACTTTCTCTCACTCTTACTTCCTGTTTCTGTTGTGCCTGTAATTCAATGGGCCAGCCTTGTCACACTGTGTCATGCTGAATATCCCTGAGAACTACGTTAAGGTTTACACGTGTCTGTGGAGTGCTCAGCCATTTGTACGTCAATTTCACGAGCAGGCTGTTCCGTTGATTGGATCAACTGGAACCCTCAACGTCGTAAGCGACGGAGTGCCAAAACACACACACATATATATATATATATATATATATATATATTTGTATCTCAGTGCTCTCTTATGGCATGGGCATACTGGACAATTGTTTAGGAGTCTAGAGGCCCAATGCTAATCTATGTATGATATTGTTGTCGATGGAGGAACTTCTGTGCATTGCTTTGCAGGGTGCCTATATTACACTTAAGGATAACTTAGGTGTGTATGTTTTGTGTGTGTGCATGCATGTGTGTGTGCATGTGTGTATACGTGTGTGTGTGTGTGTGTGTGTGTGTGTGTGTGTGTGTGTGTGTGTGTGTGTGTGTGTGTGTGTGTAAGTGTATGGAAAATGGAAAGTGTGCATGCATTTTAGTATCACTATATTTATTTTAATAAACTGTCTCACTGAATCCCAAGAAGAATGTGTCAACAAATATTAATATTGTAGAATCACAAAAGACTGTGTTTTGGAATTTGTTTGTGTCACATACTTAATTAATAATAAGTATGTGACAAACTAGTAAAGAAGATACCTCTACAGAGTTTCTCAACAATTTGCAAGAAATAACAGCTAAATTTCCTTCAAACACACCCTACTATCTTGATAGAAGGACATGAATATTGCAATACAAAATAGTAACAAGAAAATAAGACAGGACGGTCACCTATGAGACATCCTTGATCATAGATCTGCTGGATTGGGGCTGACAGAGGGTAAAACAACATCAGTTTCAGTTAATTAGTCTGCAGGTCCTTCTTTTTAACCTACAGTTGGTGGCCCTCAAAGTGGTAAATTGTGAATTTTATTTTTTAAAGCCATACAAGAAAGTGAAGAGAATGCATGTAAATGGCATCAAGTGTTTTAAAAATTATTTTTTTGTAAACAATAAAGAATGATAAAAGAAAAAAATTCTACGTACTTGGAAGTCAACCGTGCTGGAAATTAGGGGCTTGTCCCTCTTCATGGTAATAGGATTGGTAACAAACTGGGTATTGTCTTGATGAGAACCTATTCCCAAGAACACATTGTAAATGTGAGAATTAGAAAATCTAGTCAACAGTTATGTACATGATAAAAACATATATATATATATATATATATATATATATATATATATAACACACCCCCTGGGGGTTATATATACACACACACACACACACATATATGAGAAGAATTTAGGTCTTAGTAGACATAAGATGTGGTCTATTTCTAGCACATTAAATGTCCACTTTAGTGGTCAACGTTATATATAAAAATATACTTTAATCCCCTGAGATCGCAGATATTGTTTCTGAATCTCTCTGATTCTTTAAATGTGCTAGCTTCCTGGTAATAAATCGATATTAATTAATATATGATTTTTTAGCCTATGTTTTAATTATATATATATATATATATATATATAAATAGATAGATAGACAGAGAAAGAGAGAGATAGAGAAATAGATGGGTAGACAGATATGCATGTATATGTACGAGTGTACATATATGTATGTGTGTATGTATGTGCGCGCGTGTGTGTGTGTGTGTGTGTGTGTGTGTGTGTGTGTGTGTGTAAATTTAAGTCACAATATATGGATTCAAGTGATCTGGCAGTACCCATAAAAAAAAGCTCCTTAATGTATCATTCTACAAAACATAGAGGATATATAGTCCGATACAAGAGAAAACAATGAGTGTAAAAATCATAAATGACAGAGAAATAGTTTGAGGATATAGCTTTTAAATTCTACATAATTTTGTAGGATTTTTTGCATTTTGCATTAATGCAAGTATGTAAGTAATTTATTTATTATTAAATGATTAAATGATTTACATGTTTTTAAGTTATGAAACAATTTGTTGTGATAGAATTTTCTTATAATTAAATAAAATGTCATCAAACTGTTTCTCTGCCATTTGCAGTGAAACTAAAATAGATAAGACTATAAATAATAGTAGGGAGTATACAAAATTTTTAAAAAACCCTTGGATAAGAAAAATTTGGAAATTGTCTCTGGGACTCAAACCCACATCTTCTGTGAAGATGACTTTTTCCATTCAAGGAGTTTCTGTTTTTTTAAGCCAATATTGTACATACTATTATTTATAGCTTTATCTGTTTTGAATTCCACTGTTAAAATAAATAATTCATATTGCTCAAAGTTTTTTAATTTTCTTGCTTTCTCTCTCTCTCACTCTCTCTCTCATACACACACATACATAACTGAAAGCAAAGCAATAAAAATAAAGAAAAAAAACAAAACAGACCCTCCACATAAAAGCAAAAAAAAAAAAAGAAACAGCACACATATTCAGCTAAAAACATCAAAGAAACAGGCTTTTCCACAAAACCAGCTCCAATGATGACTTGTAACTGAATGCCAGGGTGAGATAGTCCTTGCCCATACCACCCTCCTCCACAACAGCAACAGCAACCTTCAATGAGTCCTTGGTACCATGGGGCTGCTGACCAGTCATACCTCAATAATACGCCAAGCACAGCAGTCTAGAAAGCTCAGATCGAAGCTAGAAAGCTTTATGTTACATGATCACACAGTCCTCCTAGGCCTTGCCAGACAAAAGCTATCCTCTGCTCATCACATAAAACTTATAACTGAAGTTTTCAATCACCAGAAATCTGATACTGGATTCTTGCTTGGTGATGGCCTTCAGTGGCCTGTTGGGATTGTCGTTGATGATATCTTGAACCTGCAGGCCAAAATTGGCATTTCTGACAGCTGAGAGTGTTTCTTAATCTTTCCTTTCAATGAAATGTCCCTGCTGAAGCCTTCAGCTCTTTCCTGACAACTGAATATGAAAGACCTAACTGCATATAAGAAGCTAGTGATTCTCAAGCCATTGTAATTGGTGGCCAAAAGCTATGAACACACCATGCCTTTTCATTTTCTGTGTCAGACAGCAACCTGCTATGTTGATGCAGCAGATATGTCTAAAAGATAAAGTTATAATTTGGCACATTTACGTTGCCTCCCATTTGTGGACCGCTAAATAATTAGTTTACAAATACCAAATGTAACCTCTGTGTGTGTGTGTGTGTGCATCTGTGTGTGTCTGTGTGTATATATATATATATATATATATATTCACACACACACACACATAGACATATAATGTTTTAATATTTTGCTTAGGCATTGCGCGACTAATAGCCTGGTGTAGAACTCACTATACATATACTTCAGAAGTATAGAGCAGTAATAAGAAAATGAGATGACAAAGGGATAAATGATTGTATTACGAATTTCATCTGCTTACGGCTGTTTCTGCTATGCGATATAGTTGAGTGCCTGAATAGCATCTTATAGCTTCATTGGAGCAATTTATTTGGGAAAGAATTATATTATTGCTTATACAGGGGATGACATCAGCTATGAGAAAGCATCCTCTGTGTGTGTGTGTGTGTGTGTGTGTGTGTGGGTTTGTGCATGTGCGCACATATGTGTGTGTGTGTGTTCAAGGCTCTGATGAAGCTATAAGGTGTTATTCAGGCACTCAACTATGAGTCCACTATATGTTATACCAGAAACAAATGTAAGCTAAAGAATTTCATAAGATTAATCATTTATTCCTTTCTTATCTGTCTTTCTTATAATATATATATATATATATATATATATATATATATATATATATATGTCATCATCATCATTTAATGACCGTTGTCCATGCTGGCATGCTGGAAGGCTGCACTAGATTTCTGTCTGATTTGGCATGGTTTCTACAGCTGCATACCATTCCTAATGTTAAACACTCCGAGAGTGCAATGGGTATTTTTATGTGCCAGGATCCTTTTTAAGACACTTGATGCCATTCATTTGCATTCTCTTCACTTTCTGGTATGGCTTTAAAAAATAAAATTCACAGTTTACCATGTATATATATATATATATATATATATATATATATATATATATATATATATATATATATATATATTTATTTATTTATATATATATATATATATCAGGTCATTAAGAATGAAATGTCCAATTTTGAACTGAAAGTTTATTTTACTTTATCTCAACAAAAAGCAATGCAGTTAATCAAAGTATGCACCTAAATGATCAGCACAATTTTGCCAGTTTATTGGTAGCTTATTTATGCCAGTAGTGAAGAATTCTGGAGAGCAAGAGGTGATGATATCATGAAATTTTTTTTCGCATCTTCTTCAGATTTGAAGTTTTTCCTTGGAAAAAGTTGTCTAAAGCCTGGAAACCGTGAGTGCAAGGTCTGGTGAATATGGTGGATGACAGAGTACTTCCAAGTTCAGTTCCTGTAACTTGAGTAGCATTCTTTGTGCAACATGTTATCAAGCATTGTCTTGCAAGAGAATTGGTCTGTCTCTATTGACCAATCTCTGTTTAATTACAAGTTCATTCATCATTTCATCCAGTTGATTGATGTATACATCTGCTGTAATTGACTTACCAGGTCTCATGAAGCTGTAATGAATGATACCAGCGCTGGACTACTAAACAGACACCAGTAAAATTTTTTGGTGAATATTCTTTTTTGGATTGTGTTTTGGCACTTCGTCTCTATCCGACCACTGTGCAGAATGCTTGCAGGTGTTGAAAAGAATCCATTTTTCATCAAACGTAACCATACGATGCAAAAATAGTTTGCTTTTATGTCATGATAGCAAAGAGCAGCAAGTTTCAAGATGATTTTTATTTCTTTTCCCTTACTGAAAATCATATGGGGGAAATGATCAATAGGGGTGGGGGTGAAATTTCTGAGGCTTCAACCTCACCTCACCCCATTTTTCGGACCCAAAAAAGGGTTTTGTAGCACATTAGGAGGTCACAGGAATTCATTCAACAAAAAAAAAAAAATTTCCAATGATTCCTATTCCCTTCCTCGCCCTACTGACCTTTTTTCCGAACCAAAATAAGGGATTTGTAGCACATAAGGAGGTCAGGATATTTAATTCCACACAAAAAATCCGAGTTTTTTTCTTTTTTCTTGGTGAAAATCATGCGGGTGTTAATCTAAAAATTTACCCTTTGTTTTTCTTTCTTGCCATTGCTAGACAGGTGACTTAACTCATATTAGCAAACTTACGGATTTCACCAAAGTGGAAATTGGTAAAAGTTATGGTTTTCAATCAAATTTTACTACTATCCACAGCTGCCTCAGGGAAAATAAGTTGACAAAAAACACAGCCATGATCGTGACCAATGTCCTAAAATTGGAGCGACATGCGTGCTAATTTGTGCACGTGCATAAATTACATTCGCGTACACACATACACCCTGCCTTCCATAGATAGATAGATAAATAAGTGACTTTAAATAAATATATTTTAATTGTTATGTGAGAAAGTATACATAACCTGATTATAAAATATAGTGTCTTTCAAAAACATCCTAAATTTGAAAACTATATCTCATTTTACATTTTTATTTTTGATGAACGCTGTTAGTTACTCTCTCTCCCTCACATACACACACACACACACAAATGTACACATACATCAACACATAACTTCTCTCTCTTCTTCACACACTTTCACTCTTCTATGGTATGTATTTATGCATGTATATATGCATGTATATATATATATATATATATATGTATGTATATATAAACAGGTATATACATACATGTACATATATATATATATACACATGCATATATATATATATATATATATATACATGCATATATATATATATACATGTATATGTATATATATATATATGTATATACATTCATATGTATATACATGTGTGTGTGTATATATATATATATATGTTTATATATATATATATATATATATGCATATATATATATATATATGTATATATATATTTATATATGTACACATATATATATCATCATCATCATCGTTTAACGTCTGCTTTCCATGCTAGCATGGGCTGGACGATTTGACTGAGGACTGGCGAACCAGATGGCTACATCAGGCTTCAATCTGATTTGGCAGAGTTTCTACACCTGGATGCCCTTCCTAACGCCAACCACTCTGAGGGTGTAGTGGGTGCTTTTACGTACCACCAGCACGATTGCCAGTTAGGCGGTACTGGCAACAGCCACACTCAAAATGGTGTATTTTACGTGCCACCTGCACATGAGCCAGTCTAGTGGCACTGGCAATGACCTCGTTCGAATATCTTTCTCCGTGCCACTGGCACAAGTGCCAGGAAGGTGACGCTGGTAACGATCATGCTCAAATGGCGCTATTTACGTGCCACTGGCATGGAAGCCAGACAGCTGCTCTGGCAGAGATCACGCTCGGACGGCGCTCTTATATATGCATATATATATATATATATATATATATATATATATATATATGTTTTATATGTGTATACACACACATATATATATATATATTGAAGCTATTCCTTATAGGTATAAAGATACCATAAACAAGTATAAAAATGGAGAAAATATGTTAAAATCAAAATTGAATTCAATACATACGCATGTTTCAAAAGACAATACAATTGTTTAAGAAAAGAAAATAATAATAATAAAAATTATAACTAGAGTTATGCATTGTCGTTCTCATCAGTGTGAAGAATTTTTAGGAAGAACATCAAAAAAGTTACTAATAAAATTCAATAAGGAAAAACAGATGTGTGCATGTATATATATGTATTGTATGTGTGTATGTGTAGCTATGTACGTGTTCTGTGTGTATCTATGTATATATATATACATATATGTTGTGTGTATGTGTATGTGTATATATATATATATATATGTATGTATTTCCATGTGTATAATCATCATTATCATCGTTTAATATCCGCTTTCCATGCTAGCATGGGTTGGACAACTTGACTGAGGACTGGAAAGCCAGAAGGCTGCACCAGGCTCCAATCTGATCTGGCAGAATTTCTAAAGCTGGATGCTCTTTCTAATGACAACAACTCCGAGAGTGTAGTGGGTGCTTTTACATGCCACCAGCACGAGGGCCAGTCACACGGTACAGGCAACGGCCATGAACAAAAAGGTGTTTTTTACGTGCCAGCTCAGTAGCACTGGCAACGACCTCGCTCAAATGATTTTCTAACGTGCCCCCAGCACAAGTGCTAGAAGGCGACGCTGGTAACGTTCACCCTCAAAGGGTGCTAGACAGCTGCTTTGGCAATGAACACGCTCAGACAGTGCCGTTAGTGCTCCACTGGCGCAGGTGCCAGTCATCGAGTATGGTTCAATGATGATTTTGATTTCACTTGCTCCAACAGGTCTTCGCAAGCAGGGTTTTTAGTGTCCAATGAAGTAAAGATATGAATAAGTGAGCTGGTTACACTTTTGGCAGAGGTCACAGATTATGCTCTCACTTGCCTTGCTGGGTCTTCTCACGTATTGCATATTTCCAAAGGTCCCGGTCACCGGTCATTGCCTCGGTGAGACCTAAAGTTCAAAGGTCATGCTTCACCACCTCATCCCAGGTTTTCCTGGGTCTACCTCTTCCACAGGTTCCCTCAAATGCTAGGGTGTGGCACTTTTTCACACAGCTATCCTCATCCATTCTTGCCACATGTCCATACCAGCACAATCGTCTTTCTTGCACACCACAACTGATGCTTCTTAGGTCCAACTTTTCTCTCAAGGTACTTACATTCTGTCGAGTATGCACACTGACATTACACATCCATTGGAGCATATTGGCTTCGTTTCTTGCGAGTTTACGCATGTCCTCAACAGTCACGGCCCATGTTTCACTGCCATGTAGCATGGTTGTTCGTACACATGCATCATAGAGTCTGCCTTTTACTCTGAGTGAGAGGCCCTTTGTCACCAACAGAGGTAAGAGCTCTCTGAACTTTGCCCAGGCTATTCTTATTCTAGCAGCTACACTTTCAGTGGTTTGGACATGTGGTGAGAATGAATGAGGATAGCTGCGTGAAAAAGTGCCACACCCTAACAGTTGAGGGAACCCGTGGAAGAGGTAGAGGCCCAGGAAGACCTGGGCTGAGGTGGTGAGGCAAGACCTTCGAACATTAGGCCTCACCGAGGCGATGACTACTGACTGAGACCTTTGGAAATGTGCTGTGCGTGAGAAGATCCGGCAAGCCAAGTGAGATCGTTGCTAGTGCCCCTGGACTGGCTCTTGTGCGGGTGGCACATAAGATGTACCATCTTGAGCGTGGCCGTTTTATTCGATTGTCAAAGAATATGTATAAGAATATGTATATGTATTTTTCCATATGTGTATTTTCATACACTGTTTTTAACAATTTCACCTTAATATCAGAGAATGTGTGACAATCAGTATGTAACACTACAAAGTTCATACAAAGCTTTATACTTTAAATATATTTTATCATCAAAGAATGTATATATGCATTTTAATACTCAAACTGTTTTTAAACATTTTTTATTATTCTCAAAGACTTTTGATAATCTTTTTCTAAAAAAGTGAAACCGGTTAAGTAAATAAATATTTTTAAAAAATAAGTGCATTTTCAAACCTTCTTTCATATATATTTCCACTCGTACGGTATTCCACAACTTTACTTTATTATATATATATATATATATATATATATATATATATATATATATATAAGTGCAGGCGAGGCTGTGTGCTAAGAAGCTTGCTTCCCAACCACATGGTTCTGAGTTCAGTCCCACTGTGTGGCACCTTGGGCAAGTGTCTTCTACTTTAGCCTTGGGCCGACCAATGCCATATCAGTGGTTTTGGTTGACGGAAACTGAAAGAAGTCTGCTCTGTATACCTATATATATTTATATGTCTTTATTTGTGTCTGTGTTTGTTCCCCACCACACACACACACACACACACACCACTGCTTAGAAACTGATGTTGGTGTGTTCACGTCCCCGTAACTCAGTGGTTCGGCAGAAGATATCAATAGAATAGCCACCAGGCTTACAAAGAATGGGTTCAGGGGTTGATTTCTTGAACTAAAAGGCAGTTCTCCAGCATGGCGACAGTCAAGTGACTGAAACAAGTAACAGAGTAAAAGAGTAATATATATCTATTGATATATGTGTGTGTGTGTGTGTGTGTGTGTGTGTGTATGGATATATATATATACATATATTACAGCTGCAGGCTGACCAAAGCCTTGTGAGTGGATTTCATACATGGAAACTGAAAGAAGACTGTCGTATATATATGTGTATATTTGTGTTTGTGTGTGTGTGTCTGTGTCTGTACGCCCACCATTGCTTGACAACCAATGTTGCTGTATTTACGTTCCCACCACTTAGCGGTTCGGCAAAAGACAATGGTAGAATAAGTACTAGGCTTACAAAGAATAAACCTGTGGTCAATTTGTTTGACCAACAGCTGTGCTCCAGCATGGCTGCAGTCACAAAACAAGTAAAACAATAAAAAAACTATGCCATTGTTATCTTGAGCAAGGCCAGTATCTCTGCTAATATATATATATATATGTATATGACAGGATTCTTTCAATTTCTATCTATTAAATCCACTCATGTGGCTTTGGTTGGCCTGAGGTGGTAGTAGAAGACACTAGCCTAAGGTGCCACTCATTTCGACTGAACCCGGAACATGTGGTTAAGAAGCAAGCTTATTACCAGACAGCCATCTCTGTGCCTATATATACATATACATATATATATGACTTAATAGAGTTGTCACTGTTTAGTTATGTATTTAGGAGTGGCTGTAATTTACTTATTGAATTTATTTATCGATACAGTTGTACATTGGGTAAATGTGTTTGAAAGTTGTGGTTTCTTTGGTTTGTTTGTTCCCAAACACTTATTTTAATGCTGTTGTCACTGCTGGATTGAATGGTACTGCCTATGTGTCGAAATCATAATGATATCTGTGGGCCAGCTGATGATGGAGGTCTGTTTGATTGTCAGTATGGCTGTTTTTATATACTCTCTCTCTTTTACTCTTTTACTTGTTTCAGTCATTTGACTGTGGCCATGCTGGAGCACCGCCTTTAGTCGAGCAAATCAACCCCAGGACTTATTCTTTGTAAGCCTAGTACTTATTCTATCGGTCACTTTTGCCAAACTGCTAAGTTACGGGGACGTAAACACACCAGCATCGGTTGTCAAGCGATATTGGGGGACAAACACATATATATATACATATACATATATACAACGGGCTTCTTTCAGTTTCCGTCTACCAAATTCACTCACAAGGCTTTGGTCGGCCCGAGGCTGTAGTAGAAGACATTTGCCCAAGGTGCCACGCATTGGAACTGAACCCGGAACCATGTGGTTGGTAAGCAAGCTACTTACCACACAGCCACTCCTACGTGGATTAGTATTGTTGGATTGTTGGTATGGCTTTGGAATAGTAGCCTTGTAGCTCTTCAACCTTTCTATACTGTCAGTCATCACTTCTTCTCCTCTACTATTTGTTCAACTCATATTTATCATTAATCACTCCATCACTCTTGTTCACCACTCACTACATTCACACTCAAATCCCTCCCTCCATCTCTAATGGTCCCTTGCTCTCCCTATACACTCCTGCCACTTCTACCCACTCTTCCCCGCTTCTGTCCTCGTGCTCTCTTCTATACACCTTTTTGTATTTTGAGAGCCTACTTTGATATCTCGTCACCACCACCATCTTTATCTTTCTTTCCAAAACCACTCTGATTACTTCTATCCACTCTTATATTCTGCCAAGTAGCTATGTATCTCCTCTATAGCAAGACACCTGCTCTGTTCTTCCCTTTCCATTTTTTAATCTCTCAACAACTAACTCAAAGCCACCTCCCTCTCAGTCAGAAGGACACTTTTGTCTTGAGAGTTACATGATGATCTCACTAGTGCTGGTATACCCCCAAAATGCACCCAGTACTTGATAAAATGGTTGGCATTAGGAGGGCATCCAGTTGTAGAAACCGTATCAAAGCAGACAGTGGAGCATGACACAGCCCTTCAACTCACTGGATCCTGTCAAACCCTCTGACTCATGTCAGCATAAAAGACATGTTAAAGGGTGATGATTATGATGATGAATGATATATAACACACACACACACACACACCAACACCCAACCTCAACTTTCCCAGCTGGTTCATAAGCAGCTGTACTGTAACAGTACAAATAAAGAACATGGCCTTCAAGGCTTGAAAAAAACCACACCCATCTCTTTTAACTAGTTAACTTTTACCCACTATCACAACTACTTGGGAATCACCATTTAAATGCAATAGATGCATTTGTGCATCATAGCACAGCATGCAAACTCTCCTGCCTCCCCCAGACTACAGCCAGTGATTTTGGTCCTCTGCCAACAGGATCTTAATTAACTTAATGTAATCCTCCAGCCAGCCATTTCCAAACATGCAGTGTTCTGTTGAGAAAGCCTCCACATTTTTTGTCTAGTTTGCATCTAATTTCACATTACTCACACTCAAAAAAACTTCTCCCAAAATGTTTCTTCACTTCCCCAGTTTCATATATATATATATATATATATATATATATATGCATGTATGTATGTATGTATATCTCACCAGCATTATTTAGCATCTGTATTTCATTCTGGCTTGGTTTGGACAGTCTAATAGGATTCAGCATATCAGAGAAATGCATTGAGTTCCAATGTCTATTTTGGCATAGTTTCTATGGCTAGATGCCCTTCCTAATGCCAATCACTTTACAAAGTGCACTGGATGTTTTTTCATGTCATCGGCATTAGTGAGGTCATCAAGTAGGTCACAAGACAAGCCCCCTTGACTGAAGGGCATGAAGGGCATGAGGGAAGTGATTTATGTCAGGTATTGAAAGATAAGCGTATGATTGAGAGATTGAGAGATAAGAATAGGTATCTGGCTGTAGAGGAGATACATGGCTACTCGACTAGAAAAAAAGAGAAGGTGGTGGTGATGAGGTTTTAGGATGTACTTTTAGGGTACAAAAAAATAAATGAGTGGGATGGGGACAGAGGAAAAGGTAAAAGGATAGGGACAGAAGAGCAGGTAAGTTTGAGAGAGTAAAAGTGAACAAGCGATAGTTAGAGGTAGGGAATACAGGGTTATAGGTAATAGGAAATAAAAGTGGGCCAGAGAGGAGGTGATAAGTGGTAGTACAAAAGAGGGGAGGTGGAAGCAACATTGAAATGAAACTATATGGATCAGAAATAGGGAAATGATGTGGAGTGTGTGAAGGACAGGGATGAGTACTCATTGACAAGGATAGAGATCGGAAATATGTAGAATGAATATATAGAGAGAGTGAAGAACAAGGGAGGTGGGGTGCATAGCCGACATGACATGGTGTCCAATATTGAGAATGTGAAGAAGGTGACATGGGAAGGTGCCACATGGAGAGAGGAAACTAGTAGCTCAAAAATGTGAAGGATGAAATATATGCATCTCTACACTCATATCAATAATATTAATAATTTATAATTACAGCTATCGAGATTGTGCTGTAGTTTGAAGAGTGATAGAAGGATGAGTGTTGGGAAGATGGATCATGGGGACAGTTTGAATGCAAAGGTATATTTATATACATATAAGTGTATATGAGTGAACACAGATGTGCTTCATTTGTGCATATGCAGGTGTATGTGTGTGTGTGTGCGCATGTGTGTAGATGTAACTATAACTATGACCATACACACCAAATGTAAAAACAGCTTCTGGTCACAACAGTATAGGTGAAACACTGGGATGATATCCCAATCACTCACCTCAGGAAGTATGCCTCAGAGTTAACTTCTATCTGCACCAAACTCTACAATCTCAGCTCTGTAAGGACCTATCCTGACATTTGGAAACATGCTACAATGTGTCTTTTTCTTATGAAAGACAATGATTCTGAAACCATCAACTAACAACCTAATACTCTCACTTCCAACATTTCAAAGTGATGAAAGTGGTCATTAAGAATTATCTCCTACATCATCTTGAGTCCTTTTTCTATCCTCAGGCACCACCAGTATGTATGGCTACTTCTACAAATCCATGTTTACTGGAGCCCTACTCTCATATATATCTTTCACCAATAACCAGTAACCTTTAGAAATTTCATTGAAAGCAATGTTGTCACACTTTATTTCAGCATGTGAATCTCTTGGTTAAGCCTTCTGCTAAAAGTCTCCGTCCATCTCATATTTTTTGGATTAAACATTTCCTCTCAGATGACACCTTCAAAACATAAATGACTTTACAATGAAATAGTGAAGTACCTGTTCTGTATTTCAGTACCTGTTCTGTATATAAGACTTGATGTCTTATATACAGAACAGGTACTGCAATATCTGCACCACAGAAAAGATGGTCATCTTATTTCCAAAAAAAAACACCCTAAACTCAAAACAGAGTTGATATCATTTTGTATGCACTGACCATAATATCTGCACAAAAAAAGGTAAAAGTTGAAACCTAATGGATAATGACTTCCTGAAATTCCTCCAGCCTCTACCCACCCAAACATAATTTATCCTCTATTTTATATTCACAACTATTTCCTCTTCCATCTTAATTTTAATATTTCTTGAATCCACCTATGCCACCACATTCTCTGATACTTCCTTAAAACATGACAACATTGACTAGCATGCATGTGTTGGTACACAAACATACTTTAAACAAAGACCCCACCACCTCTACCAAGTTTTAACATACATCAAACCTCCAATATTTTTATCATATTTATTAAAACCCTATTATCAACCATTGTTATCACTATTGTAGATTCATAAATGTTGGTAGTTTTACAATCTATATTATATATATTATTCTTGTTATTGTATTATCACCTTCCATCATATCCCAGTTTATGTGCTGTTCTTTCCACACCATTATGTTTTCATTTTCCATTTTAACTCTTTTATCTAAGAAAGATTGTTTTTAATGGTATTTTGAGAATTTCTTTGAAGATGTGTCAAGGTTTTAAAAGAAAAGAAAAACTTTTTTTGTGAATACATTTTTTTTAAGGTTCTTTTTCTTCAGACCTTTGTGTTTAAAACTATTTAAAATTGTTGAATATTGGGGAAATCATTTGAGAAATTTTCTCAAGTTCTTGAAAACATTTTTTGAATTTCAAAACCATTAGTACAATTATCACTTTTACCATCATCTCATAATAATAATAATAATAATAATAACAATAATAATAATTATTATTATTATTATTATTATCAAAGCACCAAACTACCAGAACCATTATCATATTGGACAAAATCCTTTGAAGTATTTCTTCCAGCTCTTTACATTCTGAACACAAATCCTGCTGAGGTTGACTTCGCTTCTCATCTTTTTAAGATTGATAAAATAAAGTACCAGTCAAGTACTTAGGTTGATGTAATCAACTGATCCTCCTCCACCAAAAATTGCTGGCAAAATCACTACCACTGCAGGAAAAAAAAAAATGGTTAGCAGCATTTCTTCTGGCTTTATGTTCTGGGTTCAAATGTCACTGACGTTGACTTTGCTTTTCATCCTTTCAGAATCAATAACATAAGTACTAGCTGTGTACTTCCCACAAAATTTCAAGCCTTGTGCCTACTGTAGAAAGGATAATTATTATTATTATTACTATTATTTAGGTAGTGAGCTGGCAGAATTGCAAACATGCTAGATAAAATGTTAAGCAGTATTTATAACATCTTTTACAGTCTGAGTTAAAATTCTGCTAAAGGTTGACATTGCTTTTCATCCTTTTGGGGTCAGTAAAATAAGTACCAGTTGAGTACTGGGGCTGATGTAATCAACTAGCCCTCTTCTCCACAGTTGGAGGTCTTGTGCTATAGAAGAAAGGATTATCACTATTATTAGGATTATTATTATTTGGCATATGTTTGATTTATGGTAATTATTCGTCTTCCTCACATTTTGTTTAGTTATTTTCCTTTCATGTTTTACGTAACAGTTTTTTTATTATTAATCTTTATATTAATACATTAATATATTTCTCCATACAATCTAATTGCATATATATACACTCTCGGAGTGGTTGGCATTAGGAAGGGCATCCAGCTGTAGAAACTCTGCCAAATCAGATTGGAGCCTGGTGTAGCCATCTGGTTTCACCAGTCCTCAGTCAAATCGTCCAACCCATGCTGGCATGGAAAGCGGACGTTAAACGATGATGATGATGATATATATATATCAAAATTTTTATCATTTAGCATCCGTTTTCCATTCTGGCATGAGTTTTTTCCACTTTAACTAGAACAGATAAGCTGGAGAGTTGTACCAGGCTCCACTCTGTTTTGGCCTGGTTCCTATGGCTAGATGCACTTCCTAATGTCAACTACTCCAAAGAGTGTACCGGGTGCATGTAATGTGTTACTGGCATGGGTGCCTATATATGTATGCATGTCTCTTCTATTTTTTTAATTATTATAAATCTTCCACTGAGGAGGGAGCCAGTTTCCAACAAAGACAAATTCACATTTGGAACTTGAGAAAAGTCTTGCATATTTTTACTGATCCACTCACAGATTGCACTTGTAATGTACGAATTAGCTGGTCAATTTCTCTTTCTGAAAATCCCAGTTTATCCAGATTCTCCTTTAAGCATTTGTTAACAAAACCTAGTGCTCCAAATATTATCAATATGAATATGAATTCATAGTCTGGATATAGAAGCTGGAGGTTTCGAAGTAGTTGTCCATCGATATCCTCTTTTCCTTTGATTTTCAAAGAGATATTTATATCTGCGGAGTAGCTGACCTCTATGACGGTACACACCTTTGCTCTTCTGTCCCAAATGACAATATCTGGCCTGTTATGCTTACATTTGAGAGAAGTTTTGATGGGAATATTCTACCAGTCTTCCTTGAGTTAGTGTTTATGAATGTGTTCCATTATAAAGGGATTTTCTGTGTTTATTTCAGGACAGTCTTTCTTGCAGATGGCATTGTAAATTGTTTTAGCGACAACATTGTGTCGCATAGGGTGGTAGCACCGTGACGACATTTTAGGACAGCTGCTAATCATATGCATAATGTCTTCCACAGAAAAATGACATAGCCTACACATGCAGTTGCATCTTGGGATTACAAGAGCATTACTATCTCTCTTGTTCACCAGGTACTTTGTAGTAATCTGCATGTTCCTGGATTGCAAACACATAGCCTTCAAAGTGTGATGTGGTAAGTGGTCTTGTATCCAAGAGAGGCTGCACTTCATGTCAATTCTACTATCTTCTTCAAGCTTCTGGGCAACATATCCATGCATAGTCTTTTTTTTTTTTTTTTTTTTTTGCATGCTGAGTATTTTCCATCCAGGTCTTCTCTGAGGTAAGAGAGCCCAGCTGTTTTGGAGCTGTGTAGGAGATCATCAGGGAGAGAGTGCTTCTTGAGGAGCTCACTGCCAATTCATATGATGTTGCTCACTTCATGTTTCAGCACTGCATTTATATATTATTTTTGCTGCTGCCTGAGTGATACCATACAGCATTCGAAGGCCGTCTGCACTGATCTCAGGCCTCTACTGCCTTCATCTCTTCTTAGGTGGAGCCTGTCAACATCACTGTTTCTGTGGAAGTTCCCAGTTGTTTTCAGGATTTTGGGGTGGATTTCCTCTACAGATCAATCAAGTATCCCAAATGTTGGGATCAGCACTAGTACTGCAAATGCGTTATGGGATATTGTTTTATTGTAAGAGGAGAGTTCCAATTGCCATAGTTTCCTAAGTCTGGTGTAATATTCTTGGGTCACTCTATCTTTATTCATAGTGCCTTCATATGATACATATTCATCTGTGCCTAGGTACTTGTAACATTCTTTGTGTAGAATGGGGGAGATAGAGAGACTATTGATACACAGGTTTTGGGGGACTGACTTTCCTTGTTCTATAAGCAAATATGAACATTTCTTTTGGCCAAATTCCCTGCCTATATCAGTTGAAAATGTTATTAATTTCAGTTGTTTTTTGGTATTGTTAATACTTTTACCAAAACTCTTGAGGTCGTCTACAAAGAAATTATGAGTTACATTGATATTTCTTGCAGTTGAATATCCTAGCATGTAACCATTTGTTTTCTGCAGCAGAAACAATGATGGATTCAGTGCCAAAATGAAAAAGAGTACAGAAAGGCTATCTCCCTGGAATATTCCATTTGAGATGCCTATACTATCTGAAACAATTATTCTGTTCTCAGTTGGAAGGGTGAGAACTGTTGTCCACATCTTTGTGAGTCTCTCTATAACAGCAATTAGGGTGGTGGGTACTTTTGCCAGGCATATGTATGTATGTATATATATATATACATATATATATATATATATATATATATATATATATATATATATATATATATATATATATATATATATGTATATACATATACATATACATATACATACATACAGGGTGTGATGGGTAAATTGTTGCCATTTTATATTTTTAATTTTACGCATGCGCATTGTTTGTTTGATCTTGGCAACTACACAATATAGTAGGGACAGTTGGGCACTGTCTTGCTCTCTGTGAAAAAACAGCACCATGACACAATTCACTCTGTCAGAAATTTGTAAACAACATGCTGTACTGCTTGGCAGTCATGCTGGAAGTTCAAATATGAACATTTCAGAGTATTTGGGTGTCAATCTGAGGACATGTACCAGGAGTGTTAAAAATCAAACATCCAGTCAACATCATGGTGTTTGGAGTGATCACTAGTGATGGCGATGTTAAATAACTTGATTCGGTTCCATGCGACTTCAAGTTTTGCAGGCCTCTAACAGAAGGCCGTCTCTTTCAGGCTTTAGATTACAAAATCTAAAGCCTGAAAGAGACAAGTTTCTGTTAGAGGCCTGCAAAACTTTAAGTCACATCGAGCTGAATCAAGGTGTTTTAAATAATACATGTAACTCCAACTGATTGTGTTGAGTGCCCATTTCTTTTGTTTGTCCACCCACAACACACACATACAAACATCAATGGGCTTCCACAGACTTTCCATCTGCCAAAATTCCCTCACAAGTCATTGGTTGGCTCAAGGCTAAAGAAAGACACTTGCCCGAGGTGCTATGAGTAGGACTGAACCTAAAACTATATAGTTGCAAAGTGAGCTTCTTAATCACACATCAATATTTTCATATTATTTTTGTTGACTCCCTTTCACAAGTGGTCTCCCCACCCTCTTGTTTCAACCTATCATCATTACTGCAATCTGTCACACCTCATTAATTGATTTTTCACGCTCTGTCAAACAGCATATAAAATAAGGTCAATCCCTTTATGTAAATGACCTGCAAATATTTTCATTAGGCAAATTGAAAGAAATTCTACACATGTACACACACATAAAATAATGATCAATGGAGTCACTTATCACTTATTAATTACCAATCACACCAAAGCATTCATTAGAAGATAAACTGTTAATGAAACTCCTTCCCCACTAACCTATACACACACACACACCTACAAACTATAGCCACTTAACACTTTACTCCAAACTAATTATGTACAGCTAATTATGAAATCTTCTATAAAAGTTAACAATGAAAGAAAATACTGAAACACAGATTTCTCACCAAACCCTACTATACTAAGCCAATCTAATTAACATACAACCAACCTACTTCCAACCCAACTACACATTGTTACATCTTTTTTTACTGCTGATAGCATTTTAGGAGTTCCTAAAAGAATTAAGTACAAATTTAGTTTTATAAGAAACTGAGCAATCTTAGCTTGGGTATCTAAATCAGTTTCATAAGTTTGTCTTAAATGCCCACGTTTGTTTTCAGACTTTCAGTTAGCCCTTGTTTTGATAAGTCCCAAGTTATTCTGGTGGTTGAAATGAAGTGGGTAATGTGCATCACATATAATGCATGGACACTAGGAAAATAAGCCTGTGTGTCACACAAGACACATAGGATAGACCAAAGGTTAGCTATCTTGTAACCATTTACCTGGAAACCAGGAACATGAAATGGAGTAGTGACCCACAATCAACCCTTATTTATGCATATACATACACCATATATGGCCATTGTTAATTAGCATAATCAGTTTAAACTATATATGTGAGTGTGTATGTATGTGTCTGTCTCTTCTATATATATATATATATATATATACACACACACACACACACACACATATATATATATATATATATATCATATGTAGATCGTGTAAATAGTAGACATTAGCTCATTAGTATCCAGTATATAATTGGCTAGTGTAGAACACTCAAAGAAATATAAATAGATTTATTAATCAATGTATAAAATACACACACATATATTCTATACATATATATACATAAACATACATACATATACAAACACACACACACACACACACATATATACATACATACATACATACACACACACACATTATAACAACCAATTCATGTTACTGAATGATTTCAAGTTTGCACTTCTTACTGCTGTTTATGTAAGGTCTGCTTTTCTCCAGTAATCTCCACTTTTTGTTATATTGTGTAGCATTTTCTTTCCGTAGTCGCAGGTTAAGAGCCCTTCCATTGTACCCACATATCTCTCTAATTGTGTCACCCACCAGGATACTCTGATGCTACTGCAGCTACATACACGACCAGCCTTTGTGTTACATTGTCCATTTGGTGAGAATGTGACATTACCTCTGCTTCTGTGTTTGGTTTGCGTGTATTTACTTTATGCTGGATGCACAGCTAAAGGAAGCCCTCAAAGAGTGCTTATTAAAAATTTTCCATTATTTATGTGCCTGTGGAAAATACTTATCTACTAATGTAAGGAGAATCCTACTTGGACAGGTCCTAATGCTAACAGGAAATGGGGGTACAAAGCATATAAAATTATGATGGTGCTTTCCCTGAGTGGGGCTAGGGTTGGGCATATTACTAATGCTATGTTTGAAACTGCAAGCAGCCACATATACATACATACATTCACACACAATACATACATAGATAAACACACACAAACATGCACAAATATGTACACATATACACACACACACACATAATTACTCTCAGATTCCCAAACATCCTTGTTTATTCTCTTGCATCAGAAATATCTACTGCAACAGTTTGGCATTTAAAGGTCCACAATTGTATAACTGCCTTCCAAAAAGGGTAAGGAACATAACTAAAAGTTTCCTCTGAGACTTTTAAAGGATGCTTTGATACAATTTTGTCCTTTGTCCCACATCAAATATATGTAAAAGGTTATCTCCACATTAGAACGACATCCACCGTATCGCTGATACAGCAATTTCTGATGGTAACTAAACATTAATAGAACAGAAAGAAAAATATAGAAGATTCAGATATACAGCAGTGATGACATTAAAGTTAGTGTTCCTGCCTTAGTTGAGATGGTGAGGTGTACTAATGAACAACACTGAAACCATCATCATCATTGTTGTTACCATTATCATTTTCTCATCATGATAGTGGCAATAATAATGATAACCACTGTCATCATCATTTCGCATATACTTTTCCAAACTGGCATGACTGAATGACTCTCTCAGTGTCTTATAACTCAGTACAATCTTTTGACATATGGCACAAAGAACATCTCTCTTGTGTCTGACATTTCTTCGCCATCTTTTGTCTTTTATCTTTTACTTGTTTCAGTCATTTGATTGAAGCCATGTTGGGGCACTACTTTGAAGAAATTTTAGTCGAATGACTCAACCCCAGTACTTTTTTTTTAAACCTCATACTTATTTCGTAAAAGCACCCACTACACTCTCTGAGTGGTTGGCTTTAGGAAGGGCATCCAGCTGTAGAAACACTGCCAAATCAGATTGGAGCCTGGTGTAGCCATCTGGTTTCACCAGTCCTCAGTCAAATCGTCCAACCCATGCTAGCATGGAAGGCGGACGTTAAACGATGATGATGATGATGATGATGTTTTGCCAAACAACTAAGTTACATTAATACAACACTAGTTGTCATGCAGTGGTGGGAGACACATACACGTTTATATGACAGGCTTCCTTCGGTTTCCTTCTAAGCCACTCACAAGGCTTTGGTCAGCCTGAGACTATAGTTGAAGACACTTGCCCAAGGTATCACACAATGGGACTGAACCCTGAACCATTTGGTTGGAAAGCAAACTTCCTTTTTTTACAGTTGAATGTCCTTCCTGTCACCAACCACTTTACAATAAAGACTGAGTGCAACAGAACCCGAGAGTCCTTTCTACTCTGTCTTTCTTTTCTTTTTTATTTCCATTCCGTGCACAACCGTCTACTGGCTATCCTTGGACAGTTCCAGCAGCATATCAGTCTTTCTAGGAGAAGTTGCAAATCTCTTGCTCAACCATTGTCCATGCTGGTATAAGGAATGCTTACACTATGCTGGTATAAGGGATGTGAGTGCCTCCACCACCACCATCAATCAGCAAAACATAATTGATTCCAAGAAATAGAAAGATAAGACTTAACTTTGGTATTGGACTAATATTTTATTTATGAACCACAAAAGGATGAAAGATAAAGTTGACCTCAGCAGGGCTGATTTCAGAATATCGAAAGCTAGAATATTTTAGATTATCATTAATCTTTTAGCTTCTCAATACCACTATGATTTCAATTGATTTAAAATAATTTTTGCTATCTTACTGAAGGATACTAGTGTGTATATTCTTCACATAAATTGTGCCCCCTTTTTTTTAATATTTTAGTTGGGAAGAAATGTAATACTTCTTGCCTTCTGCAGGGCATCTAAAACTGATGAGAGAAAGGAGTTTTCTTTAAATTGGAGACCAGGTTTTAATGGTTTCAACAGTGGACTGTATTTTAAATGTAAACTTCAGTTAATCAGCAAGTACTTATCAATGATAATGGTGATCATTTTTCACATTAACCCACAATGACAAATTTGCACTAGATAGCGTAGTCAATTGAATCATCAGCCTTAGGAGGATGAATAAAAGCCAATCCTGGTAGGATTTGAACTCAAAATGAAGGAGATTGAAACCAAATATTTCAAGGCAATCCAGTGCTTCACTGTTTGTGTGATTCTACACAAAGAAACACATATAAAAATATCATCATCACTGACATCTGGCAGATACACAAAAATAAAAAACAAACAAACAAACAAACAAAAAACTAATATATTCTTTTCATCACATTAGGTAGGTTTAACTAAAAGGTAGGTTTGGAATGTGGATGCAAGCAGATTCAAAGACCCTGTCTTTGGTGATGCAAAGTGCTAATAATAACAATAATGATACATAGATTTTGGCAAAGGGCCACAAATGAAAGGGAAAGAATGCAGGTACACAACCTGCAAGTAATCCAACCTAGCAGATTGCAATGGAGCTTTCTGGTCCCTTGCCAAAAGGATCTCCACCAAACCAGATGGTTCAGTTGGTAAGCACACCCACATAACAAATAGCAGTTGAGTATATCAGTCCCCAGCACATAAGTGTTATTTATCAACCCTAGAATGATGACTGGCATAGTGAATGAAACCTAACATGATTTGATCCCAGATTTAAATACTGTAACTTTTTTTAAACTAATACTAATAATCAATAATGATTCCTAACACAGATACAAGGCAATGATATTGGAGAGTGATGGTATAAGCGATTATATTGTCCTCGGAACTTAACTCATTCTTGTCTTATTAAATCTCAGAATAATGAAAGAAAAATCAACCTTGGTAGGCTTTAAATTGCACATGTAGCAAGGAATATAAATGCTGCAAGCCAATGAAGGTGGGGGAGGGGGTTTACATACAAGAAATAGTAGCCAAATTCATTCCCAAACCATACCTCACCATCTTAAAAAAAATTATAGAACACACTATATAGTGTAGTCCTAGATACATTGTCTGAAAATAAGATGGGGTGGTCATTGGTGGAATGCTTCAAATCATAGAGCTGTTTGATCAAAGCCAATCTTGGGCAAAACTATAACTGCAAGGTAATTTTGTCTGTTTTTTTTATCAAGTCTGCTATCTCAAAACCCAATAACTTTTAAGAGATAGCAAGGAAAAGGGTGGTGGATTAGCAGCAGAATCCTTATACAAATCCATAGCAGAATCCTTTGATAAAATGCCTTGTTCTATTTAGTTAGGGCTCTTTACGTTCTGAGTTCAAATTCTGCCTTTCATATTCTGAAGGTTAATAACCCCCCCCCCCCAGGTAGTGGGTCGATTTAATTGACTATATACTCTCCATTCCAAATTTATGGCCTTGTGTTTCGCTTTTTTTCTCTTTCTTCTTCATTCATCTGTGTATAGCAGATGTCGTACTTTATTTACCTCTATATTGACTCTGAGACAGCAGGCATGATCAAAGCCTTTCCAGATGTGACTATTCAGGTTATTTCTGTCCATACATTGTGAGTCTTGGACTACATTATCCTATGTGAATTATCTGTTTAAGATGGTTGTGAAATAATATGAGAAAGATTTGACAACTAATTCTCTAGCACACTGGCTTGTATAAATCCTCTTGTTTATGTTACTTTCACTATTGTTTTTAAAACCTTGAATTTTATCTTCATTATTCAAAATTCTGATGTGGCAGAATTGTTGGCACACCAGACAAAATGTTTAGCAGCATTTTGTCCGTCTTTATGTTCTGAGTTCAAATTCCATCTAGATCCACTTGGCCTTTCATCCTTTTGGGGTCGATAAAATAAGTACCAGCTGAGCTCTGACGTTGATGTAATCAACTTACCCCTCCTCTGAAATTCTTGGCCTTGTGCCAAAATTTAAAACCAAGATCTCTTAATTATTATTATTATTTTTTTTTTTACTAAACAGTTTGAACGATTATAAAAGATTTAAGTTATAAGACAACGAAGAAGTTCGACTTGCTAGACACATCAGCCAAACCTCTTTTAAACCTATCTTAAATAAAGTCCACATCAGAAAATGAAGTGGTCCAGATATACAAAAAGTTGGGATTATCATACTTAGAACAATCATCAAAAGTCTTAGGGCTGTCTTGTTAAACGAAAACATTTTAAACTATTAGAGGAATTATCTCTGTAGTAAGCCGACATACTAGAAGTATCTAATAGATCTCTCTCAAATCACACCCTACATAACTAAGGACGCATTGAATAATTAAGACAGCATGGTCACGGTTGGAATGATTTTGAACTGGCTTCTAGTCAGTCAAGGTCAATCTCCTAGGGCTAAACAACAACGATTACATTTTATGCGTGTTTTTGTTTTTTCTTGATGTTATTTATAAAGCCGAAAGTTTCCTGTAATAATCTGCTACACACTGTCCTATATTATTAGTAACAAACTTCGCTTAAATGTCAAATACTCTTCACTGCTCTGATGATTATGTAGGGCTACAGAGAATAACAATAATACAATCATTTGTACTTTTATCGACTCCTACCTCAGTACGATTTGAACTCAGAATATAAAGATACTTAACAAAATATAACAAAGCACAAGGCTGTTAATTTAAGAAAATTGGTGTAGTTTATTCTAAGTAATCAACATATTTTAACATATTTATTTTATCGACTTGGTAGATTGTCAGTAAAATACATACAATACATCGCCTTGATTTGAACACACATTACGTCAAGAACGTCACTATAGATTACAAGACAATTTCGTACGGTGCCCTACCGATTCAGCCATGGTTAGTCATAAATTTATGCTTTCAACCGGCTTCAATGAGAGGAAACCTCTTGGGTTGAAAGCAAATTTTATCGGCATGTTTGTTACTGCCGCCGCTGTTGTTGTTAGCGGTTTCTATGAAATACACACACACACACAGATGAAATCACTCATTGTAATCACTATGGGTAGCTAGTAAAATTAAGTAGATGGTTTTAACGATACCTCGAGAATGCCTGGAACCTACAAATTTTGTTTAAACAGCCACTTGATAACATTTACTGTGATTTTTATAAGCAGCTTAAGCCGAATGTGTGTGTGGGTGTGTGTGTGTTATAAACATTAAAAACAGCAGATACATTAACTGAAATTAATTAAAAGTAGTCAAATGAAAAAGAACCTGCAATCAGTCATTCTGTAATAAATAAATAGATAGACAGATGGATGGATACATACATACATACACACATATATTTTACCCCAGTGTCACTTTGATGGCATGCACTGCTCTCTCCCTCAATAATCATACATACATACATACATGTGTGAGTGAGTTTGTAATGAACTCGTGTGATTTGTGGTGCGGTATAGTACAATGTTGTTGTTTAGCCGGGACCTGAACGAGTAGACTTATAATCATGGGGTTTCCAGACGTGATCATCCTCTTCTTTCATAATTAGTGTATCTAGAACAGCATTATGCAATGTCTTTTTTTTCTCCCTCTTAAAAGATGTAAAATTTGATTTCGGTGACATTTTGCAATTTGTTTTTCCTAGCAGGATCGAGCGATCACATGGAGTTTCCGCAATTCTGTATAGATAGATCGATGAATCGATTAAGATTATTGATATAAAACTGTATAAAATATTACAGACCAGGAACTACCTGCAAACATTATGTAACACCTACACACACACGAACGTATGTATGTATGTATGTATGTATGTATGTGCACCCAGAGACACAGCTCATACATATACATGATACATAAAATATCATATATCAGGAATAAGCTACAGGAGTTATTGAAACACAAGTGTCGACAAATATTTGCAAGAGATTCTCTACTCTCGGAATGTTTAGGGCAAAGAACTGTAGTAGGGTGTGTGTGTGTGTGTGTGTGTGTGTGTGTGTGTGTGTGTGTGCGCGCGCATGCGCGTGTGTTTAATAAAGGTGTGAAGTAGTATAACGAGGTATGTTGTGTAATGTGTAGGTCGAAGTGTGTTAGCAGAACAATATACAGAAAGTGTGGGAGTGAAGAGCAGCTATACATACATACATTCGGCTGTTAGTCGGAGTTTCACAAGTACTCGATGTGTCAGACGACAAGTACTTTTCTGTAATGCTCCGAGTAGCGGCATAATATATCAGCTGAGTAAATACTCTACACATTTGAAACACACACACACACACATGTATGTATGTATGTGTGTGTGTGTGTAAGAATAAATGAGTATGATTGCATATAGTAGAGTGAAATAAACGCGGGTAACAGTACACATGTGTAAAGTGTAGTACTTGGAATGGTTCCAATATTTTCATACTTCAAGTTATATATTATAAATTTATGCTTTAAGGAGTCAAATCCTTACTTGTTCCACTGTGTGTGTGTGTGTGTGTAAAACCTATGAGTGTATGTTTGGTAAAATTTTAATCCTTCGCACTGGTATCATGTCAGCTACATGGGACATTCCCGGTCTATTGGATGGTCTTTTTCCTTGTTTAAAAAAATAATTCTCTTCGTCATTTAGAAACATTTATACATATAAAAAAAAAATTCATTCATTCAAATTGTATTCACTTATCCACACGATACACCGCAACAAACTATATATATATATATATATATATATATATATATATATATATATATATATATATATATATGTGTGTGTGTGTGTGTGTGTGTGTGTGTGTGTGTGTGTGTGTGTGTGTGTATGTGTGTATATATATATATATATATATATATATACATATGTATGTATGTGTGTGTGTATATATGTATATATGTATATATATATATATATATATATATACACATATATATATAGCCATCAGTGAAGTCTCTGTCTTATAAGTATGATCAGATCAAGAGTATCTTACGACTGAGTTACATTTCTAAGCGGGGAGATGAATCATAGTCACTGACTCCATGTATTCCGATTACTGCACTTCCAGCTTCCTACTCACAATACTTTCCAAGTAATCCAATTAGTCACTTAACCCCAAAGCTTCATCCATTCAGACACGACATCTACTTTACAATACTTTTGTACTTACATCACCTTCGTTATAATCTGCTTGCTTTTTTTTTTTCCTTTCTTTTTCTGTATATGTCAATCTTCTTCACTACTGTACATGTTTGCATATATGTTTGCCTGTGTGTATATAAATATTTATATGCATGTATATATAGCAGTATGTATTTTCGTGTACATGTGTGTTTCTATTTTTCTACATTGACGGCTTCTGTAATGGGATCCCAGCAGTGTATTGGAAACGACAGTGACGTGAACTCGATCCCCAAAGGTAAGCTCTAAGCAAGGTCAGACAGCACAAGGCAGACGAACCGGTGTTCAATTAAAATACGCTATGCATTCTTTAAATTCCACACAATCTTCCTGATGAAGATAATACAATACTAAATTTTTAGGGCTGATTTTGTAATTTTATTTTAGGTTTTTTTTTTGTATTGTTTTTTGAAAGGGCACTATATAAATACATATCTAGTTTCTTTCTTTTAAGGGAAACGATTCGTGAGAAGATGTGTCGTTTATGCTTTTTCCAGCGGAGGTGAGATATTGAATCGGGTTTCGTCTGTCGTTTTGACAAGATATTGTATATGTCTACTTTCATTCTTTTAATCGAAATTGTAATTGAGGTGTGACGCATGTCTTTTCTGATGGTATTACCAGCACAAATAAAGTAAGTGGTTGGTGACTTCCAACTGTCAAATGGAATGAGTTTCTTTCAATCATATTCGCTGGGTGTTAACATCAACGCTCCCTAGAGAATAAATTATTATGCTTATTTGAACAAACCAAAAACAAGAACCGAAATTAATTTGTGTACAATTATAGTATATAATTCCAGTTAAGAGGACTGTACTTGCCAAATTTTACTTCCGCGTGTTACTTTGTATACAAACAACAAAGACAACTGTATCTGTCAAGGAATTTATTACTACTCCATATAGTATCTATTTGCAAGTAGGTGGAATGTACTTCTACATGGTACCTATCTACATCTAACGATACCGGCATCTCTACATGGTATCCATTTCAAGTTAAGTGAATTGTACCTTTCTAGGCTATCTTTTAGCAGCTAGTGTACTGTACATCCCAAGGACATATCGTGTTCACCGCTAAGTGCACAATGTTATTATACAAAGAAAGAACTGCGGGAAAATATCCAGAGTACCTTTAGAGAACATACTATACCATACATGATGTAAGAAGAAAAAAATTTAAATTAGTTACCATTACATCTTTAGTGAAGACAGTGTTCTTTAACCTACATGACTAATTATGGTTAGAAAAAATAGGGAAGACAACCCAGAAATTTTAATTAATTAAAGCTAATTAGATAGGCAATGCAATGGGAATGAATTTAATCTTTGTCAACTTTGTGACAACTCTGGACAGGTTTCAACCGTTTTAGGCCTCATCAGCAAAGCCTCATCTAATTGTTACTGCAGATCTTAAATGACTACAGAACACAAAGTGACATTGGGGGATTAAAACCCAGAGATGACTGCTGTATAAAGACACTAATATAACTCTTATAGCAAACCAAGAAATTTTAATGAACTGAAGTTATACGCTTAATTGTAGGTGCAGTGGTGACTGTGTGGTAAGAAGTTTGCTTCCCAACCACATGGCTCTAGATTCAGTCCCACTGCATGACAATTTGGACAAGTGTCATCTACAACTCTGGCTTGACCAAAAGTGGATTTGTGAGTGGATTTGGTTGATGGAAACTGAAAGAAGCCCCTCACGTGTATGTGTGTGTGCACGTGTGTATGTGTGTATATATATATATGTATGTGTGTGTGTGTGTGTCTATATATATATATATATATATATACATACATATATATGTATGTGTGTGTGTGTGTGTGTGTGCCTTTGTGTCTGTGTTTGTCTTTCACCATCGTTTGACGACTGGTGTTGGTGTGTTATGTCCTCCATAACTTAGCGGATCAGCAAAAAAGACCAAGGGAATAAGTAAATACCAGGCTTAAAAAGAATAAGTAGCAGGGTTGATTCATTTGACTAAAATTCTTCAAAGTGGTGCCCCAGCATGGCCACAGTCTTATGGCTGAATCATGTAAAAGATAACAGATAAGAACTAGAATACCTGGCATTGCTCAGGAAATAA